>NW_012327854.1:0-1233 GCF_000151885.1 Dipodomys ordii
TCACCGCTGTGTCTCCCTTTGGCCCCTCTCTGTCTCCGCTGTCTACCGCTGTGTCCCCCACTGTGTCCCTCTGTGTCACGCTGTGTCCCCCGCTTTGTCCCGCTGAGTCCCCTCTGTGTCGCCGCTGTGTCCCGCTGTGTCCTGGCTGTGTCCCCCGCTGTCTGCCGCTTTGTCCCCGCTGTGTCCAAAGCTGTGTCCCGTTGTGTCCCGCTGAGTACCCCGCTGTGTCCCACTATGTTTCCGCAGTGTCCCCGCTGTGTACCGCTGTGTCCCACTGTGTCCGCCTGTGCCCCCACTGTGTCCCGTTGTGTCCCCAGCTGTGTACCTCGCTGTGTCCCGCTGTGTCCCCGCTGTATCGACGCTGTGTCCCGCTGTGTCCTCGCTGTGTCCCACGCTGTGTTCTGCTGTGGCCTCGCTTTTTTCCCCGCTGTATCCCCCTCTGTGTCCCACGCTGTGTCCCGCTGTGTCCCCCGCTGTGTCCCTGCTGTGTCCCGCTGTGTCCCGCTGTGTACTGCTGTGTCGCCGCTGAGTCCCGCTGTGTCCCCGCTGTGTCCCAATGTGTCCTCGATCTGTCCCCCGCTGTGTAAGGCTGTGTCCATCCTGTGTCCCAAGCTGTGTCCCGCTGTGTCCCGCTCTGTCCCCCGCTATGTCCTGCTGTGTCCCCCGCTGTTTCCCGCTCTATCCTTGCTGTGTCCCCCACTGTGTGCCGCTGTGTCCTCGCTGAGTCCCCCGCTGTGTCCCACTGTGTCCTTTTGTGTCACGCTGTTTTCCCACTGTGTCCCTGCTGTGTCCCTCTGTGTACCCCGCTGTGTCCAGGTTTGTCTCCGCTGTGTCTCGCTGTGTCCCACGCTCTGTCCCACACTGTGTCCCGCCTTGTCCCGCGCTGTGTCCCGCTGTGTCCCCGGCTGTGTCCCGCTGTGTCACCCCCTGAGTCCCCGCTGTGTCACCGCTGTGTCCCGCAGTTTCCTCGCTGTGTCCCCTGCTCTCACCCTCTCTGTCCCCTGCTGTGTCTCACGCTTTTTCCCCGCTGTGTCCCACTGTGTCCCGCTGTGTCCGGCTGTGCCCCCACTGTGTCCCGTTGAGTCCACAGATGTGTACCACACTGTGTAACGCTGTGTCCCCGCTGTATCGACGCTGTGTCCCGCTGTGTCCCGCTGTGTCCTCGCTGTGTTCCCCGCGGTGTCCCGCTGTGTCCCCTGCTGTGTCCCGCTGTGTCCTCACTGGGTCCCCCAC
>NW_012327855.1:0-1232 GCF_000151885.1 Dipodomys ordii
ACCTTATGCTTCAGGTTCTGCTTCTGCTTCTTCGGCTTCTTCTGCTTCTGCTTCTCCTGCTGCTGCTTCTTCTGCTGCTCCTGCTTCTATTTCTGCTTTTTCTTCTGTTTCTGCTTCTCCTTCTGCTTCTTCTCCTTCTTATGTTTCTTCTGCTTCTGCTTCTCCTGCTTCTGCTTCTCCTGCTTCTCGTTGTGCTTCTCTTTCTGCTTCTCTTTCTGCTTCTGTTTCTGCTTCTCCTTCTCCTTCTTCAGCTTCTCCTTCTGCTTCTCCTTCTCCTTCTGCTTCAATTTCTCCTTCTGCTTCTCATTCTGCTTCTGCGTCTTCTGTTTCTTCTGCTTCTCTTGCTTCTGCTTCTCCTGCTTCTCCTACTTCTCGTGCTGCTTCTCCTTCTGCGTCTCTTTCTGCTTCAGCTTATCGTTTTGCTTCTCCTAATCCTAATCCTTCTCTTTCGCCTTCTCCTTCTTGTTCTTCTGCTTGTCCTGGTGCTTCTGCTTCTGCTTATTCTACTATTTCTGTTTCTTCTGCTTCTGCTTCAGATTGTGCTTCTTCTATTTCTCCTTCTGCTTCAGATTCTGCTTCTGCTTCTTCGGCTTCTCCTGTTTCTTCTGATTCTGCTTCTCCTGCTTCTTCTGGTTCTCCTGCTTCTCTTTCTGCTTCTCCTTCTGCTTCTGCTTCTCTTTCTGCTTCTGCTTCTGCTCTTCTCCTTCTTCTGTTTCTTTTGCTTCTGTTTATTCTGCTTCTTCTTCTGTTTCTTCTGACTCTACTTCTGCTTCTCCTTCTTCTCCTTCTCTTTCTGCTTCTTCTGATTCTCCTGCTTCTCCTTCTTGTTCTCCTACTGTTTCTGCTTCTCTTTCTGCTTCTGCTTCTCCTTCTGCTGCTCCTTCTCCTTCTCCTTCTTCTGCTTCTCTCACTGCGTCTGCTTCTGCTTCTTATGCTTATTCTTTTTCTTCTGCTTCAGCTTCTCCTGCTTCAACTTATTCTCCTTATAATACTTCTCCTTATACTTATCATTAAGATTCTCCATATGCTTCTCCTTATGCTTATTCTTCTTCTTCTTCTTCTTCATCATCTTCTTCTTCTTCTTCTTCTTCTTCTTCTTCTTCTTCTTCTTCTTCTTCTTCTTCTTCATCTTCTTCTCTTTCTTCTGCATCTTCTTTTCCTGCCTCTTCAGCTTCTACTGCTTATCATTCTGCTTCTTGTCCTTCTCCAGATTCTTCTCCTTCTACTTCTCC
>NW_012327857.1:0-1232 GCF_000151885.1 Dipodomys ordii
TTCTGCTTCTACTGCTTCTCTTTCTGCTTCTCATTCTGCTTCTGCTTCTCCTTCTGCTTCTCCTATTTCTTCTGCGGCTCTTCCTTCTCCTACTTCTACTTCTCCTTCTGCTTCTTCTTCTTCTGCTTCTCCTGCTTCTCCTTCTGCATCTTCTTCTGCTTCTGCTTCTCCTTCTGCTGCTTCTTCTGCTTCTGTTCTCCTTCTGCTTCTCCTTCTACTTCTTCTGCTTCTGCTTCTCCTTCTGCTTCTTCTGCTTCTCCTTCTGATTCTCCTTCTGCTTCTCCTTCTGTTTCTCCTTCTCCTTCTCGTTCTTCTGCTTTTCTTTCTGCTTCTCCTTCTGCTTCTGCTGCAACTACTACTGCTTCTTCTGTTTCTTCTGCTTCTCCTTCTGCTTTTGATTCTCTTTCAGCTTCTGCTTCTCCTTCAGCTTCTCATTCAGCTTCTCCAGATTCTGCTTCTTCTGCTTCTCCTGCTTCCGCTTTTGCTTCAGGTTTTGCTTCTGCTTCTTCGGATTCTTATGCTTCTGCTTCTCCTGCTTCTGCTTCTTCTGCTTCCCCTCCTCTTTCTGCTTCTCCTTCTGTTTCTGCTTCTCCTTCTGCTTCTGCTTCTTGTCCTTCTCCTGTTTCTTCTGCTTCTGCTTCTCCTGCTTCTGCTTCTTCTGCTTTTCCTGCTTCTCTTTCTGCTTCTCCTTCTGCTTTTCCTTCTCCTTCTGCTTCTACTCCTTCTCCTTCTTCTGTTTCTTCTTCTTCTGCTTCTCCCGCTTCTGCTTCTTCTGCTTCTCCTGCTTCTCGTTCAAGCTTCTCTTCGTCGGCTTCTCTTTCTACTTCTGCTTCTGCTTCTTCGGATTCTGCTTCTTATACTTCTTCTCTCCTTCTGCTTCTGCTTCTTCTGCTTCTCCTGCTTCTCCTTCTGCATCTCCTTCTGCTTGTGCTTTTCGTCTGCTTCTTCTTCTGCTTCTGCTTCTCCTTCTCCTTCTTCTGCTTCTCCGTCTGATTCTGCTTCTTCTGCCTTTCCTGATTCTCCTTCTGCTTCTCCTTCTTCTTCTCCTTCTGTTTCTCCTTCTCCTTCTCGTTCTTCTGCTATTCCTTCTGCTTCTCTTTCTGCTTCTGCATCTTCAGCTTCTTCTGCTACTGCTTCTGCTTCTTCTGTTTCTTCTGCTTCTCCTTCTGCTTTTTCTTCTCTTTCTGCTTCTGCTTCTCCTTCTGGTTCTCCTTCTTCTTCTCCAGATTCTG
>NW_012327858.1:0-1232 GCF_000151885.1 Dipodomys ordii
CAGAAAGAGAAGCAGAAACAGAAGGAGAAGAAGAAGGATTTGTTTGGAGAATCAGAAAAAGCAGAAGCAGAAAGAGAAGCAGAAGAAGGAGAAGAAGAAGCAGTAAGCAGAGGGAAGGAAGGAGAAGCTGAAGAAGCAGAAGCGGGAGAAGCAGAAGCAGAAGCAGAAGCAGAAGCAGAAGAAGAAGAAGAAGAAGAAGAAGAAGAAGAAGAAGAAGAAGAAGAAGAAGAAGAAGAAGAAGAAGAAGAAGAAGAAGAAGAAGAAGAAGAAGAAGAAGAAGGAGAAGGAGCAGAAGGAGCAGAAGGAGAAGCAGAAGCAGAAGCAGAAGGAGAAGCAGAAAGAGAAGGAGAAGAAGCAGTAGCAGGAGAAGAAGAAGCACAAGAAACAGAAGAAGCTGAAGAAACAAAAGCAGGACCTGAAGCAGAAGAAACAGAACAAGCTGAAGAAGCAGTAGCAGAAGCAGAACGAGAAGCAGAAGAAGAAGAAGGAGAAGGAGAAAGAGAAGGATTAGGAGTAGGAAGAGCAGAAGGACAATCAGAAGCAGAACGAGAAGCAGAAGGAGAAGCAGAAGGAGAAGCAGAAGGAGAAGCAGGAGAAGGAGAAGCAGAAGCAGAAGAAGCATCAGAAGGAGAAGCAGAAGCAGAAGAAGATGCAGAAGGAGAAGCAGGAGAAGCAGAAGAAGCAAAAGCAGAATGAGAAGCAGAAGTAGGAGAAGGAGAAGGAGAAGGAAAGGCAGCAGAAGCAATAGAAGAAGGATAATTTTTCCTAAGCAGAAAGAGAAGGAGAAACAGAAGGAGAAGCTGAAATAGAAGCTGAAGAAGCAGAAGCTGAACCTGAAGCAGAAGGAGAAGCAGGAGAAGCAGAATCTGGATAAGCAGAAGGAGAAGCAGAACCAGAAGGAGAAGCAGAAGCTGAAGGAGAAGCAGAAGAAACAGAAGAAGCAGAGGCAGTAGCAGAAGGAGGAGAAGAAGAATGAGAAGGAGGAGAAGCAGAAGGAAAAGTATAAGAATGAGAAGGTGAGGGAGAAGGAGAAACAGAAGGGGATGCAGAAAGAGAAGCCGAATAAGGAGCAGGAGAAGGAAAAGCAGCAGGAGAAGTAGAAGTAGCAGGAGAAGCAGAAGAAGCAGATGTAGAAACTGGAGAAGCATAATCAGAATAAACAGGAGAAAGAGTAGAAGGAGAAGTAGATAGAGAAGTAGAAACAGAAGGAGAAGCAGAAAGAGAAGGAGGGG
>NW_012327859.1:0-1232 GCF_000151885.1 Dipodomys ordii
AGCATGCTCGGACCCCCACGCTTTGAACTCTCACGCCCCACCCACCTTCGGGATTCCCTGGAGTCTTGCTCCTAATTATCTCTTTAATATGTCTTTATCTTCCAGCCCTTGCTTCCTGACCGGATGGTGATATCTGAAGCACTCAGCGGTTACCAGACAGCCAGAGGGGAACGCGAGCCATCCATGCAGGTGGCGTAACCGTCCATCCTCACCCCCCCACCCGCAGGCAATTACTCGACCACGACCACGACCTCCGACCCCCCACCCCCGCACCAAAATCCACAACCCTACCCTCGGAACAAAATAAAACAAATTTGCTTGAATCTCACGCTGCCTTTTGTTTGTAATTGACGCAATAGGCGAAGGGGAGGGATCTCATTTCTGGTGCCTGACGGGGGGGGAGGGGGGAGGGGGCGGGGGAATTGGAGAGGAGAGAAGAGGGGGCAGAGGGCATCTCAGTGTATCTGTGTGTGTGCGTGCGTGCATCTTTGAGGAAACTCAAAGATCGGACACGACAGAGCATGTATGTAGTCCAGCCGGACCAATTCACCACGTCTCTGTCTCTTATCTCTCTGTTTCTGTTTCTCTATTTCTCTCTCTGTGTCTCTCTTTGTCTCTGTCTGTCTGTCTGTCTGTCTGTCTGTCTGTCTGTCTGTCTGTCTGTCTGTCTCCCTCTCTCTCGCGTTTGAATTCTCTCTACCGCCCGCCCGCCCGCCCGCACTCCCTCCCTCCTTTTCCTCTCGACTTGCCAGTCAATCCTGGGGCTTGAGCTACTGTACTGGCGCTCCAACACACAACGGTCCCACTCCGAGCCTGCCTGCCTGCCTGCCTGCCTATGCATGGGCCCCATACTCCAACGAGGCACATCATCATCCCCACCCCACCGCTTCTCTGAAAAGAAGGCAGTCTCTCTCGAGGCCAGCCAGCCTGGGCCGGTTTTCTCAGTCAGTCAGTGCGTGGTTTGTTTGTTCTTTTTTTTCCCCCCATTCATTTCATGAGAGAAAACTGCAATTCACAAAACCACCACTAGATGGCGCGCGTTCGCCGTCGACAAGGTGGATGGGGCGGCGGGAGGGGCAAAACACGGGTCGGGTCAGTCACTCACTCAGTCAGTCAGTCCTCACCTACCCAGCAGTGGGGAGTGAGAGTTCTGACATACACATACATATAGGTTGTTATGATTCATTATTATCATCATTTGCTTTTCCTCTGTCGTAGCCATGACGACGGGG
>NW_012327861.1:0-1232 GCF_000151885.1 Dipodomys ordii
CCTTCCGCAACACGTCGGCTGGCGGTCGAAACCCCACCCCTCCCCCCTCCCCGTTCGTCATTGCTACGACAGAGGAAAAGCAAATGATGATAATAATGAATCATAACAACTTATATGTATGTGTATGTCAGAACTCTCACTCCCCACTGCCGGGTAGGTGAGGACTGACTGACTGAGTGAGTGACTGACCCGACCCGTGTTTTGCCCCTCCCGCCGCCCCATCCACCTTGTCGACGGCGAACGCGCGCCATCTAGTGGCGGTTTTGTGAATTGCAGTTTTCTCTCATGAAATGCATGGGGGGAAAAAAAGAACAAACAAACCACGCACTGACTGACTGAGAAAACCGGCCCAGGCTGGCTGGCCCCGAGAGAGACTGCCTTCTTTTCAGAGAAGGGGTGGGGTGGGGATGATGATGTGCCTCGTTGGAGTATGGGGCCCATGCATAGGCAGGCAGGCAGGCAGGCAGGCTCGGAGTGGGACCATTGTGTGTTGGAGCGCCAGTACAGTAGCTCAAGCCCCAGGATTGACTGGCAAGTCGAGAGGAAAAGGAGGGAGGGAGTGCGGGCGGGCGGGCGGGAGAGAGAATTCAAACGAGAAAGAGAGAGAGAGAGAGACAGACAGACAGACAGACAGATAGACAGACAGACAGACAGAGACAAAGAGAGACACAGAGAGAGAAATAGAGAAACAGAAACAGAGAGACAAGAGACAGAGACGTGATGAATTGGTCCGGCTGGACTACATACATGCTCTGTCGCGTCCGATCTTTGAGTTTCCTCAAAGATGCACGCACGCACACAAACAGATACACTGAGATGCCCTCTGCCCCCTCTTCTCTCCTCTCCAATTCCCCCGCCCCCTTCCGCCTCCCCCCCCGTCGGGCACCAGAAATGAGATCCCTCCCCTTCGCCTATTGCGTCAATTACAAACAAAAGGCAGCGTGAGATTCAAGCAAATTTGTTTTATTTTTTTCCGATTGTAGGGTTGTGGATTTTGGTGCGGGGGGGGGTCGGAGGTCGTGGTCGTGGTCGAGTAATCGCTTGAGGGGGGGGGTGAGGATGGACGGTTACGCCACCTGCATGGATGGCTCGCGTTCCCCTCTGGCTGTCTGGTTGCCGCTGAGTGCTTCAGATATCACCATCCGGTCAGGAAGCAGGGGCTGGAAGATAAAGAGATATTAAAGAGATAATTAGGAGCAGGACTCCAGGGAAGCTCGAAGGCGGGGGGGGGG
>NW_012327862.1:0-1232 GCF_000151885.1 Dipodomys ordii
GATTTTCCTTCTGCTCTTCCTACTCCTAATCCTTCTCTTTCTGCTTCTCCTTCTTCTTCTTCTTCTGCTTCTCGTCTGCTTCTGCTTCTGCTTCTTCTGCTTGTTCTGTTTCATCTGCTTCAGGTCCTGCTTCTGCTTCTTCAGCTTCTTCTGTTTCTTCTGCTTCTGCTTCTCCTGCTACTGCTTCTTCTCCTTCTCTTTCTGCTTCTCCTTCTGCTTCTGCTTCTCCTTCTGCTCCTTCTCCTTCTTCTCTTTCTTCTTCTTCTTCTGCTTCTCCCGCTTCTGCTTCTCCTTCCTTTCCTATGCTTCTGCTTCTCCTTCTCCTTCTTCTGTTTCTCTTTCTGCTTCTGCTTCTTCTGATTCTCCAACTAGTCCTTCTTCTTCTCCTTCTGTTTCTGCTTCTCTTTCTGCTTCTCCATCTCCTTCTGCTTCACTTTCTGCTGCTCCTTCTCCTTCTTCTGTTTCTCCCTCTGCTTCTGCTTCTGCTTCTTATGTTTCTACTTGTTCTTTTGCTTCTGCTTCTCCTTCTGCTTCTTATGCTTCTACTGGTTCTTCTTCTGCTTCTGCTTTTTCTGCTTCTACTTCTCTTTCTGCTTCTGCTTCTCCTGCTTGTTTTTCTGCTTGTTCTGTTGCTTCTCCTTCTGCTGCTTCTTCTACTTCTCCTTCTGCTTCTCTTTTTGCTTCTCTTTCTGCTTCTGCTTCTTCTGTTTCTCCTGCCTGAATTTCTGGTTCTACTTGTTCTGCTGCTTCTCCTTCTGCTTCTGCTTCTACTTCTGCTTCTGTTAGTGCTTCTTCTGCTTCTTCTCTTTCGGCTTCTCCTGCTTCTGCTTCTTGTGCTTCTCCTGCTTCTCTTTCTGCTTCTCATTCCGCTTCTGCTTCTCCTTCTGCTTCTGCTTCTCCTCCTTCTCCTTCTCCTACTTCTGCTTCTCCTTCAGCTTCTGCTTCTTCTGCTTCTCCTGCTTCTCCTTCTGCATCTCCTTCTGCTTGTGCTTGTCCTTATGCTTCTTCTTCTGCCTCTGCTTCTCCTTCTCCTTCTTTTGCTTCTCCTTTTGCTTCGGCTTCTTCTGCTTTTCCTGCTTCTCCTTCTGCTTCTGCTTCTTCTGCTTCTCCTGCTTCTCCTTCTGCATCTTCTTCTGCTTCTGCTTCTCCTTCTGCTGCTTCTTCTGCTTCTGCTTCTCCTTCTTCTGCTTCTCTTCAGCTGCTCCTTCTGCTTCTCGTTCTGCTTCTGATTC
>NW_012327863.1:0-1232 GCF_000151885.1 Dipodomys ordii
GAGAAGTGAAGAGAAGAGAAACAGAAGAGAAGCAGAAAGAGAAGCAGAAGAAGAGCAGGAGAAGGAAAAGCAGCAGGAGAAGCAGAAAGAGCAGCAGAAGGAGGAGCAGGAGATGCAGAAACAGGAGAAGCATAAGCAGAACAAACAGGAAAAGGACAAGAAGCAGAAGCAGAAGGAGAAGCATGTACAGAAGGAGAAGCATAAAGAGAAGATGGGGAAGCAGAAGAAGCTGAAGCAGGAGAAACAGAAGCATAAGAATGTGAAGAAGCAGAAGGAGAACCTGAAGCAGAAAGAGAAGCAGGAGAAGCAAAAGAAGCAGAATCTGGAGAAGCAGAAGGTGAAGCAAAAGGAGAAGCAGAAACAGAAAGAGAATCAAAAGCAGAAGGAGAAGCAGAAGAAACAGAAGAAGTAGAAGCAGTAGCAGTTGTAGCAGAAGCAGAACGAGAAGCAGAAGGAAAAGCAGAAGAACAAGAAGGAGAAGGGAAACAGAAGGACAAGCAGTAGGAGAATAAGAAGGAGAAGCAGAAGAAGGAGAAGCAGAAGCAGAAGAAGATGCAGAAGCAGAAGAAGCAGAAGCAGAAGGAGAAGCAGGAAAAGCAGAAGAAGCAGAAGCAAAAGGAGAAGCAAAAGAAGGAGAAGGAGAAGCAGAGGCAGAAGAAGAACCATAAGGAGAAGCACAAGCAGAAGGAGATGCAGAAGGAGAAGCAGGAGAAGCAGAAGAAGCAGAAGATGAAGGAGAAGCAGAAGTAGGAGAAGGAGAAGGAGGAGAAGCAGAAGCAGAAGGAGAAGCCAAGCGGAATGAGAAGCAAAAAGAGAAGCAGGAGAAGCACAAGAAGCAGAAGCAGCAGAAGCCGAAAGAGAAGAAGCAGAAGAAGCAGAATCGGAAGCAGAAGTAGAAGCAGAAGCAGAAGGAGAAGCAGCAGAATAAGTAGAACGAGAAATTCAGGCAGGAGAAACAGAAGAAGCAGAAGCAGAAGGAGAAGCAAAAAGAGAAGCAGTAGGAGAAGTAGAAGAAGCAGCAGAAGGAGAAGCAGCAGGAGAAGTAGAAAAACAAGCAGGAGAAGCAGAAGCAGAAAGAGAAGTAGAAGCAGAAGAAGCAGAAGCAGAAGAAGAAGCAATAGAAGCACAAGAAGCAGAAGCAGGAGAAGCAGAAGCAGAAGATAAAGAAGAAGCATAAGAAGCAGAAGCAGAGGGAGAAGCAGAAACAGAAGGAGAAGCAGAAAGAGAAAGAG
>NW_012327864.1:0-1232 GCF_000151885.1 Dipodomys ordii
GAAGAAGGAGAAATTGAAACAGAAGATGCAGAAGAAGAAGCAGAAGCAGTAGTAGAAGCAGAAGAAGGAGAAGCAGAAGGAGAAGCATAAGGAGAAACAGAAGGAGAAGCAGGAGAAGCAGAAGCAGGAGAAGCAGAATCAGAAGAAATAGAAGAAGGAGAAGAAGCAGAAGCAGAAATAGAAGCAGAAACAGAAGGAGAAGCAGAAGAAACAGAAGATGCAGAATCAGTAGCAGAAGAAGCTGAAGATGCAGAAGCAGAAAGAGAAGCAGAAGGAATAGCAGAAGAACGAGAAGGAGAAATAGAAGGAGAAGCAGAAGGAGAAGCAGGAAAAGCAGAAGAAACAGAAGCAGACGGAGAACCAGAAGAAGGAGAAGGAGAAGCCGAAGCAGAAGAAGAAGCAGAAGGAAAAGCACAAGCAGAAGGAGATGCAGAAGGAGAAGCAGGAGATGCAGAAGCAGAAGCAGAAGGAGAAGAAGAAGGAGAAGAATCAGAATCAGAAGAAGCAGAAGCAGAAATAGAAAGAGAAGCCGACGAAGAGAAGCAGAACGAGAAGCAGGAGAAGCAGGAGAAGCACAAGCGGGAGAAGCAGAAGAAGAAGAAACAGAAGAAGGAGAAGGAGCAGAAGCAAAAGGAGAAGCAGAAAGAGAAGCAGGAAAAGCAGAAGAAGCAGAAGCAGGAGAAGCAGAAGGAGAAGAAACAGGAGAAGGACAAGAAGCAGAAGCAGAAGCAGAAGGAGAAGCAGAAACAGAAGGAGAAGCAGAAAGAGAAAGAGGGGAAGCCGAAGAAGCAGAAGCAGGAGAAGCAGAAGAATAAGAATCCGAAGAAGCAGAATCAAAAGAGAATCAAAAGCAGAAGGAGAAGAAGAAGAAACAGAAGAAGCAGAAGCAGTACCAGTTGCAGCAGAAGCAGAAGGAGAAGCAGAAGTAAAAGCAGAAGAACGAGAAGGAGAAGGAGACACAGAAGGAGAAGCAGAAGGAGAATCAGAAGGAGAAGCAGAAGAAGCAGAAGGAGAAGCAGAAGGAGAAACAGAAGCAGAAGAAGCAACAGAAAGAGAATCAGAAGCAGAAGAAGATGCAGAAGGAGAAGCAGGAGAAGCAGAAGAAGCAGAAGCAGAAGGAGAAGTAGAAGAAGGAGAAGGAGAAGGAAGAGCCGCATAAGCATTAGGAGAAGCAGAAAGAGAAGCAGAAGAAGAATGAGAAACAGAAAGAGAAGCAGTAGAAGCAGAAGAAG
>NW_012327865.1:0-1232 GCF_000151885.1 Dipodomys ordii
GAGGAGCAGGAGAACAGAAGGAGAAGCAGAAGGAGAAGCAGAAAGAGAAGCATGTAAAGCAGAAGAAAAAGAAGCAGAAGGAGAATCAGAAGGAGAAGCAGAAGAAGGAGAAGGAGAAGCAGAAGCAGAATAAGATGCAGAAGGAGAAGCAGAAGAAGCAGAAGCAGAAGGAGAAGCAGGAAAAGCAGAAGAAGCAGAAGCAAAAGAAGAAGCAAAAGAAGGAGAAGGAGAAGCAGAAGAAGAAGCATAAGGACAAGCACAAGCAGAAGGAGATGCAGAAGGAGAAGCAGAAGAAGCAGAAGCTAAAGGAGAAGCAGAAGTAGGAGAAGGAGAAGGAGGAGAATCAGAAGCAGAAAGAGAAGCAGAAGCGGAATGAGAAGCAGAAAGAGAAGCAGGAGAAGCACAAGAAGCAGAAGCAAGAGAAGCCGAAAGAGAAGAAGCAGAAGAAGCAGAAACAGAAGCAGAAGTATAAGCAGAAACAGAAAGAGAAGCAGCAGAAGAAGTAGAACCAGAAATTCAGGCAGGAGAAACAGAAGAAGCAGAAGCAGAAGGAGAAGGAAAAAGAAAAGAAGAAGGAGAAGTAGAAGAAGCAGCAGAAGGAGAAGCAGCTGAAGAAGCAGAAAAACAAGCAGGAAAAGCAGAAATAGAAAGAGAAGTAGAAGCAGAAGAAGGAGAAGCAGAAGAAGAAGCAGTAGAAGCATAAGAAGCAGAAGCAGGAGAAGCAGAATCAGAAGAGAAAGAAGAAGCATAAGAAGCAGAAGCAGAAGCAGAGGGAGAAACAGAAGAAGGAGAAGGAGCAGCAGAAGGTGAAGCAGAAGGAGATGCAGAAAAAGAAAGAGAAGCAGAAACAGAAGGAGAAGAAGAAGGATTAGTTGGAGAATCAGAAGAAGCAGAAGCAGATAGAGAAGCAGAAGAAGGAGAAGGAGAAGCAGAAACAGAGGAAAGGAAGGAGAAGCAGAAGAAGCAGAAGCGGGAGAAGCAGAAGAAGAAGAAGAAGAAACAGAAGAAGGAGAAGGAGCAGAAGGAGAAGCAGAAGCAAAAGGAGAAGCAGAAAGAGAAGCAGAAGAAGCAGTAGCAAGAGAAGCAGAAGCAGAAGAAACAGAAGAAGCCGAAGAAGCAGAAGCAGGACCTGAAGCAGAAGAAACAGAAGAAGCAGAAGCAGAAGCAGAACGAGAAGCAGAAGAAGAAGAAGGAGAAGGAGAAAGAGAAGGATTAGGAGTAGGAAGAGCTGA
>NW_012327866.1:0-1232 GCF_000151885.1 Dipodomys ordii
CCTCTCCTGCTCTGCTCTCTGCTCTCCTATGCTCTCCTATGCTCTCCTCTCTCTCTCTCTCTCTCTCTCTCTCTCTCTCTCTCTCTCTCTCTCTCATCTTCTACTTCTCTTCTTCTTCTTCTTCTTCTTCTTCTTCTTCTTCTTCTTCTTCTTCTTCTTCTTCTTCTTCTTCTTCTTCGTCTTCTTCTTCGTCTTCTTCTTCGTCTTCTTCTTCTTCTTCTCCTTCTTCTTCTTCTTCTTCTTCTTCTTCTTCTTCTTCTTCTTCTTCTTCTTCTTCTTCTTCTTCTTCTTCTTCTTCTCTTTCGTCTGCTTCTGCTTTTCCTGCTACTTCTGCTTCTACTGCTTCTCTTTCTGCTTCTCATTCTGCTTCTGCGTCTCCTTCTGCTTCTCCTATTGCTTCTGCTGCCCTTCCTTCTCCTTCTCCTACTTCTGCTTCTCCTTCTGCTTTTGCTTCTTCTTCTTCTCCTGCTTCTCCTTCTGCATCTTCTTCTGCTTCTGCTTCTCCTTCTGCTGCTTCTTCTGCTTCTACTTCTCCTTCTTCTGCTTTTCCTTCTGATACTCCTTCTGCTTCTCCTTCTCCTGCTCCTTCTGCTTCTCGTTCTGCTTCTGATTTTCCTTCTGCTCTTCCTACTCCTAATCCTTCTCTTTCTCCTTCTCCTTCTTGTTCTTCTGCTTCTCGTTCTGCTTCTGCTTCTTCTGCTTGTTCTGTTTCTTCTGATTCAGGTCCTGCTTCTGCTTCTTCGGCTTCTTCTGTTTCTTCTGCTTCTGCTTCTCCTGCTAATGCTTCTTCTGCTTCTCTTTCTGCTTCTCCTTTTGCTTCTGCTTCTCCTTCTGCTCCTTCTCCTTCTTCTGTTTCTTCTTCTTCTTCTTCTGCTTCTCCCGCTTGTGCTTCTTCTGCTTCTCCTTCATTTCCTCTGTTTCTGCTTCTCCTTCTTCTGCTTCTCTTTCTGCTTCTGCTTCTTCTGATTCTCCAACTAATCTTTCTTCTTCTCCTTCTGTTTTCTGCTTCTCTTTCTGTTTCTGCAACTCCTTCTGCTTCACCTTCTGCTGCTCCTTTCTCCTTCTTCTGTTTCTCCATCTGCTTCAGCTTCTGCTTCTTATGCTTCTTCATTATCTTCTGCTTCTGCTTCTCCTGCTTCTGCTTCTAAGGCTTCAAATGCTTCTTCTGTTCTGTATCTTCTGCTTCTACAACTCTTTCTGCTTCTGCTTCTCCTGCTTGGTTTTTCGGCATC
>NW_012327868.1:0-1232 GCF_000151885.1 Dipodomys ordii
CTTCTCTTTCTGCTTCTGCTTCTGCTTCTTCTGATTCTCCAACTTCTCCTTCTTCTTCTCCTTCTGTTTCTGCTTCGCTTTCTGCTTCTGCATCTCCTTCTGCTTCACCTTCTGCTGCTCTTTCTCCTTCTTCTGTTTCTCCCTCTGCTTCTGCTTCTTATGCTTCTTCTTTACCTTCTGCTTCTGCTTCTCCTGCTTCTGCTTCTTATGCTTCTACTGCTTCTTCTTCTTCTTCTGCTTCTACTTCTCTTTGTGCTTCTGCTTCTCCTGCTTGTTTTTCTGCTTCTTCTGCTGCTTCTCCTTCTGCTGCTTCTTCTACTTCTCCTTCTCCTTCTCCTTCTCTTTTTGCTTCGCCTTCTGCTTCTTCTGTTTCTCCTGCCTGAATTTCTGATTCTACTTCTTCGGCTGCTTCTCCTTCTGCTTCTGCTTCTACTTCTGATTCTGATTCTGCTTCTTCTGCTTCTTCTCTTTCGGCTTCTCCTGCTTCTGCTTCTTGTGCTTCTCCTGCTTCTCTTTCTGCTTCTCATTCCACTTCTGCTTCTCCTTCTGCTTCTGCTTCTCCTCCTTCTCCTTCTCCTACTTCTGTTTCTCCTTCATCTTCTGCTTCTTCTGCTTCTCCTCCTTCTCCTTCTCCTACTTCTGCTTCTCCTTCATCTTCTGCTTCTTCTGCTTCTCCTGCTTCTCCTTCTGCATCTCCTTCTGCTTGTGCTTGTCCTTATGTTTCTTCTTCTGCCTCTGCTTCTCCTTCTCCTTCTTTTGCTTCTCCTTTTGCTTCTGCTTCTTCTGCTTTTCCTGCTTCTCCTTCTGCTTCTGCTTCTTCTGCTTTTCCTTCTGCATCTTCTTCTGCTTCTGCTTCTCCTTCTCCTTCTTCTGCTTCTCATTCTTATTCTCCTTCTCCTTCTTCTTCTTCCGCTTTACCTGCTTCTCTTTCTGCTTCTCCTTCTGCTTCTCCTTCTGTTTCTACTTCTCCTTCTTGTACTTCTGCTTTTACTTCTGCTTCTCCTTCTGCTTCTGCTACAACTGCTACTGCTTCTACTTCTTCTGTTTATTCTGCTTCTCCTTCTGCTTTTGATTCTCTTTCTGCTTCTGCTTCTCCTTCTGCTTCTCCTTCTGCTTCTCCAGATTCTGCTTCTCTGCTTCTCCTGCTTCTCCTTCTGACTGAGGTTCTCCTTTGTTAATTCGGTTCCTATGCTTCTGCTTCTCCTGCTTCTGCTTCTTCTGCTTCCCTCCTT
>NW_012327869.1:0-1232 GCF_000151885.1 Dipodomys ordii
TGGCAGAGGCTGTGGTCCGTGCGTGCGTTGGTGCGAGCGTGCCGCGATGCAGTTGTGCGAGCAAGCAGGCGCAGCAGGTGTGTGTGTGAGGCGAGAGCCGCAGGCAGAGGCAGAGGCAGAGGCTGAGGAGAGTGTGGAGAGCGGAGGCTGCAGAGGCGGCGAGCAGCATTTGGGGCTGCGCGCAGCGACAGCAGGCGTCTATGGCCATACCACCCTGAACGCGCCCGATCTCGTCTGATCTCGGAAGCTAAGCAGGGTCGGGCCTGGTTAGTACTTGGATGGGAGACCGCCTGGGAATACCGGGTGCTGTAGGCTTTTGCCTCCACCCGGCCCGTGGGCCCGCCCCGCCCTTCCACCTCTCCACGCCCACCCCAGGCCTACTGCCTCCTCCGCCCGCCCCCCTCCGCCGCCGCCCTCCACCCCCCTGCCCTCTTCTTTCATCCAAGCCAGCCCACCTTAGCCTGCTTCTTCACAACCCCAGCCCGCACCGCTCAGCCTGCCTTCTGCACACTTTCCCCACACACGCTCACACACCTTCCTGGCACGCTCACTCCCTCACAGTCACAATCACCTGCTCCACACACACTCCACCCCTAGCTCCACCGGTGCTCACAGCCCTGCCTAGGGAGCCCCTGCCGACCCCACACACTCTGACCACACCGCAGGCCCGTGCCACACCCTGCACTTCCGCACGGTGGCGCACTCACACCCACCCACCCACCCCCAACCCCCCACTGCTCTCCCCTAGCTCACTGGTTTCTCGCTTCTGTCTGCAATCACAGCTAGCCTGTGGCCAGCAGCTCCCCACCCGGACCCGGACCCGCCCATCACTCAGCCACTCCACCCGCCCCTCTACTGCGTGGCACGACTTCCTGTGGGTACCTGAGGGGCTTCTTTGGGGCTTTGCCCAACCTTCTGTATGTGTGATGCCTACTCCTTGAATAGATGAATTGCCATCACTGAAATGAGGCTTGGCTCAAGCGTTCCAAGAAAGCCTTTCCTGCCTGCCTGCCTGCCTGCCGGCCTGCTTGCCTGTGGACTTTCCTAGCAGCTTGAAGACCCTGAGCTTCAATGCCAGGACAGACTAGCCAAGAGAAGGAGGGACACAGAGAAACATAGAGCACACTCCAGCCATTTGCTTGACTAGAACGCTGAGCTCCTGATATGCCTGCCATCTTGCTGAGCCTGTGCACAAGCCCCCAGGGGGAGTCCCTGCTGTCAGCACATCCAGC
>NW_012327870.1:0-1231 GCF_000151885.1 Dipodomys ordii
TCTTGTTCTCCTTCTGTTTCTGCTTCTCATTCTGCTTCTGCGTCTCCTTCTGCTGCTCCTTCTCCTTCTCCTTCTTCTGATTCTCCCCCCTGCTTCTGCTACTGCTTCTTAATCTTATTCTTATTCTTCTGCTTCTGATTCTCCTGCTTCTGCATATCCTGCTTCTGCTTCTTCTGCTTCTACTGTTTCTCCTTATGCTTCTCCTTATGCTTCTCCTTCATCTTCTTCTTCTTCTTCTTCTTCTTCTTCTTCTTCTTCTTCTTCTTCTTCTTCTTCTTCTTCTTCTTCTTCTCTTTCTTCTGCTTCTGCTTTTCCTGCTTCTTCTGGGTCTACTGCTTCTCTTTCTGCTACTCATTCTGCTTCTCCTTCTGCTTCTGCTTCTCCTATTGCTTCTGCTGCTCTTCCTTTTCTTTCTCCTACTTCTACTTCTTCTTCTGCTTCTGCTTCTCCTGCTTCTCCTTCTGCATCTCCTTCTGCTTGTGCTTGTCCTTATGCTTATTCTTCTGTTTCTGCTTCTACTTCTGCTTCTTCTGCTTCTCCTTCTGATTCTCCTTCTGCTTCTGCTTCTGTTTCTCCTTCTTGTTCTCGTTCTTCTGCTTTTCCTTCTGCTTCTCCTTCTGCTTCTCCTTCTGCTTCTGCTGCAACTGCTACTGCTTCTTCTGTTTCTTCTGCTTCTACTTCTGCTTTTGATTCTCTTTCCGCTTCTGCTTCTCCTTCAGCTTCTCATTCTGCTTCTCCATATTCTGCTTTTTCTGCTTCCCCTGCTTCTCTTTCTGCTTCAGGTTCTGCTTCTTCTTCTTCGGATTCTTATGCTTCTGCTTCTCCTGCTTCTGCTTCTTCTGCATCCCCTCCTTCTCTTTCTGCTTCTCCTTCTGTTTCTGCTTCTCCTTCTGCTTCTGCTTCTTGTCCTTCTCCTGTATCTTCTGCTTCTGCTTCTCCTGTTTCTGCATCTCCTGCTTCTCCTTCTGCTGCTCTTTCTGCTTCTCCTGCTGCTTTTCCTTCTCCTGCTCCTTCTTCTGCTCCTCTTTCTGTTTCTCCTTCTGTTTCTCCTTCAACTTTTCGTTCTTCTGCTTTTCCATCTGCTTCTGCTTCTGCATCTTCTTCTTCTTCTGCTACTGCCTCTGCTTCTTCTGTTTCTTCTGCTTCTCCTTCTGCTTTTGCTTCTCTTTCTGCTTCTGCTTCTCCTTCTGCTTCTCCAGATTCTGCTTCTTCTGCCTCTCCTTCTGCTTCA
>NW_012327871.1:0-1231 GCF_000151885.1 Dipodomys ordii
TCACTGTTTCTTCTGCGTCTCATTCTGCTTCTCCTTCTGCTTTTGCTTCTCTTTCTGCTTCTGCTTCTCCTTCTGGTTCTCCTTCTTCTTCTCCAGATTCTGCTTCTTCTGCTTCTCCTGCTTCTCCTTCTGCTTTAGGTTCTGCTTTTGCTTCTTCGGCTTCTTCTGCTTCTATTTTTGCTTCTCCTTCTGTTTCTGCTTCTCTTTCTGCTTCTGCTTCTTCTCCTTCTTCTATTTCTTCTGATTCTGCTTCTCCTGCTTCTGCTTCTCCTGCTTCTCCTTCTGTTTCTCTTTATGCTTCTCCTTCTGCTTCTCCTTCTTCTGCTTCTTCTACTGCTTCTGCTTCTCCTTCTGCATCTTCTTCTGTTTCAATTTCTCCTTCTTCTGCTTTTCATTCTGCTTCTGCTTCTCCTGCTTCTGCTTCTTCTGCTTCTCCTGCTTCTCCTTCTCATTCTCCTTCTCTTTCTGCTTCTGCTTATCCTTCTGTTTCTCCTACTCCTAATCCTTCTCTTTCTCCTTGTTCTTCTTCTGCTTCTCGTTCTTCTTCTGCTTGTTCTGTTTCTTCTGCTTCTACTTTTCCAGCTTCTGCTGCTTCTGCTTCTCCTTCTGCTTCAGGTTCTCCTTCTGTTTCTTGGGCTTCTTCTGTTTCTTCTGTTTCTGCTTCTCCTGCTACTGCTTCTTCTGCTTCTTCTGCTTCTCTTTTGCTTCTCCTTCTGCTTCTGCTTCTCCTTCTGCTCCTTCTCTTTCTTCTGTTTCTTCTTCTTCTTCTTCTTCTTCTTCTGCTTCTCCCGCTTCTGCTTCTTCTGCTTCTCCTGCTTGTCCTTCTCCTTCTGCTTCTCCTTCTCCTTCTTCTCCTTCTCTTTCTGCTTCTGCTTCTTCTGATTCTCCAACTTCTCCTTCTTCTTCTCCTTCTGTTTCTGCTTCTCTTTCTGCTTCTTCATCTCCTTCTGCTTCACATTCTCCTGCTCTTTCTCCTTCTTCTGTTTCTCCCTCTGCTTCTGCTTCTTATGCTTCTTCTTTATCTTCTGCTTCTGCTTCTCCTGCTTCTGCTTCTTGTGCTTCTACTGCTTCTTCTTCTGCTTCTGCTTCTTCTGCTTCTAATTCTCTTTCTGCTTCTGCTTCTCCTGCTTGTTTTTCTGCTTCTTCTACTGCTTCTCCTTCTGCTGCTTCTTCTACTTCTCCTACTGCTTCTCTTTTTGCTTCTCCAAACTGCTTCTGCTTCAGCTTCTTC
>NW_012327872.1:0-1231 GCF_000151885.1 Dipodomys ordii
CACGCCCCCCCCCGCCTCGGGCTTCCCAGGAGTCCTGCTCCTAATATCTCTTAATATCTCTTATCTTCCAGCCCCTGCGTCCTGACCGGATGGTGATATTTGAAAAACTCAGCGGCAACCAGACAGCCAGAGGGGAACGCGAGCCATCCATGCAGGTGGCGTAACCGTCCATCCTCACCCCCCCCGCAGGCGATTACTCGACCACGACCACGACCTCAGACCCCCCCCCCCGCACCAAAATCCACAACCCTACCCTCGGAACAAAATAAAACAAATTTGCTTGAATCTCACGCTGCCTTTTGTTTGTAATTGACGCAATAGGCGAAGGGGAGGGATCTCATTTCTGGTGCCTGACGGGGGGGGAGGGGGGAGGGGACGGGGAATTGGAGAGGAGAGAAGAGGGGGCAGAGGGCATCTCAGTGTATCTGTGTGTGTGCGTGCGTTCATCTTTGAGGAAACTCAAAGATCGGACGCGAGAGAGCATGTATGTAGTCCAGCCGGACCAATTCACCACGTCTCTGTCTCTTGTCTCTCTGTTTCTGTTTCTCTATTTCTCTCTCTGTGTCTCTCTTTGCCTCTGTCTGTCTGTCTGTCTGTCTGTCTGTCTGTCTCTCTCTCTCTCTCTCGTTTGAATTCTCTCTCCCGCCCGCCCGCCCGCCCGCACTCCCTCCCTCCTTTTCCTCTCGACTTGCCAGTCAATCCTGGGGCTTGAGCTACTGTACTGGCGCTCCAACACACAACGGTCCCACTCCGAGCCTGCCTGCCTGCCTGCCTGCCTATGCATGGGCCCCATACTCCAACGAGGCACATCATCATCCCCACCCCACCCCTTCTCTGAAAAGAAGGCAGTCTCTCTCGGGGCCAGCCAGCCTGGGCCGGTTTTCTCAGTCAGTCAGTGCTTGGTTTGTTTGTTCTCTTTTTTTCCCCATGCATTTCATGAGAGAAAACTGCAATTCACAAAACCACCGCTAGATGGCGCGCGTTCGCCGTCGACAAGGTGGACGGGGCGGCGGGAGGGGCAAAACACGGGTCGGGTCAGTCACTCACTCAGTCAGTCAGTCCTTACCTACCCGGCAGTGGGGAGTGAGAGTTCTGACATACACATACATATAGGTTGTTATGATTCATTATTATCATCATTTGCTTTTCCTCTGTCGTAGCCATGACGACGGGGAGGGGGGAGGGGGGGTTTCGACCGCCAGCCGACGTGTTGCGGAGGGGGAGGGGGAGG
>NW_012327873.1:0-1231 GCF_000151885.1 Dipodomys ordii
CAAGTACTAGGAGATGCTAGGTGTAGCAGCAGCAGTTGTATCATATGAAACAGAAGACGTAGAAGCAGAATGAGGAGGCAGAAGGAGAAGCAGAAGTCGAAAGTGAATCATTTCAGTAGGAGAATCAGAAGAAACAGATGAAGCAGGAGCTGTAGCAGTTACAGCATAGGAGAAGCAGTAGTAATATCAGGTGAACATGTAGGAGTATGTGAAACATAAGCAGAAGGAGATGGTGAATCATATATGAGAAGCAGAAGAAGCAGAAGGAGAAACATAATGAGAAACTGTAGCAGAAGAAGCAGCACAAGGATAAGCAGAAGCAGAAGAAGATGCATAATGCATAAGGAGAAGCAGGAGAAGCAAAAGAAGCAGAAGGAGAAGTAGAAGTAGGAGAAGGAGAAGGAAGAGTCGCAGAAGCAATAGGAGAAGAAGAAGGAGAAGCAGAAGCAGAATGAGAAGAAGAAAGAGAAGGACTAGAAGCAGAAGAAGCCGGAAAAGAAGATGCAGAATAAAGAGAAGAAGAAGAAGAAGAAGAAGAAGAAGAAGAAGAAGAAGAAGAAGAAGAAGAAGAAGAAGAAGAAGAAGAAGAAGAAGAAGAAGAAGAAGAAGAAGAAGGAGAAGGAGAAGCATAAGGAGAAGAAGTAGAAGCAGAAGAAGCAGAAGCAGGAGAAGCAGGAGAAGCAGAAGCAAAAGAAAAAGAATAAGCATAAGAAGCAGAATCAGAGGGAGAAGCAGAAGAAGGAGAAGGAAAAGAAGAAGGAGAATCAGAAGGAAAAGCAGAAGAAGGAGAAGCAGAAGAAGGAGAAGCAGAAGCAGAAGAAGAAGCAGAAGGAGAAGCAGAAGAAGGAGAAGCAGAAGAAGGAGAAGCAGAAGCAGAAGAAGAAGCAGAAGATGAAGCAGAAGCAGAAGAAGGTGCAGAAGGAGAAGCAGGAGAAGCAGAAGAAGCAGAAGCAGAAGGAGAAGCAGAAGTAGGAGAAGGAGAAGGAGAAGGAAGGGCAGCAGAATCAATAGGAGAAGCAGAAGGAGAAGGAGAAGCAGAATGAGAAGCAGAAAGAGAAGCAGTAGAAGCAGAAGAAGCAGGATAATCATAAGCAGAAGAAAGAGAAGAAGATGACGAAGACGAAGACGATGAAGATGAAGATGATGATGATGAAGAAGAAGAAGAAGATGAAGAATGATATGAAGAAGATGATTAGCATAAGGAGTAGCAGTAGAAGTAGAAGAGCAGAAG
>NW_012327874.1:0-1231 GCF_000151885.1 Dipodomys ordii
CGCTGGTGTCCCGCTGTGTCCTTGCTGTGTCCCCATTTGTGTCCCGCTGTGTCCTCGCTGGGTCCACCTCTGTGTCCTGCTGTGTCCTCGCTGTGTCCCCCGCTTGTTCCCGCTGTTTTCCCCGCTGTGTCACCCGCTGTGTCCCCAGCTGTGTCCAGCTGTATCCTGCTGTGTTCCCCTGTGTCCCCCGCTGTGTCCCGTTGTGTTCTTTGCTGTGTCCCCCGCTGAGTCCCGCTGTGTCCCCTGCTGTTTACCACTGTGTAACCTACTGTGTCCCCCGCTGTGTCCCCGCTGTGTCCCCGCTGTGTCCCTCTGTGTCCCTGGTGTGTCCTTGCTGTGTAACTGCTATGTCTCTCTGTCCCCGCTGTGTCCCACTGTGTCCCGCAGTGTCCCCCTATGTCCCCTTTTTGTCCTCGCTGTATCCCCTGCTGTGTCCCACTGTATCCCCAGCTGTGTCCCACTGTGTCCCCAGCTGTGTCCCCGCCGTGTCCCGCTGTGTTCTCCTGTGTCCCCCACTATTTCCCCGCTGTGACCCGCTGTGTCCCCTGCTGTGTCCCCTCTGTGTCCCGCTCTGTCACCGCTGTGTAACACTGTGTCCCCCTTTGTGTCCCGCTGTGTCCTCTCTGTGTCCCCCGCTGTGTCCCGCTGTGTCCCCATGTGTCACGCTGTGTCCTCTCTGTGTTTCCCTCTGTGTCCCGTTGTGTCCTCGCTGTGTCCCACACTCTGTCCCCGCTGTGACCCGCTGTGTCCCTGCTGTGTCCCTGCTGTGTCCTGCTGTGTCCCGCTGTGTCCCCGATGTCCCCCGCTGTGTCCCGTTGTGTCCCCGCTGTCTGCATGTGTGTCCCCGCTGTCCCCTGCTGTGTCCCCCGCTGTGTCCCGCTGTGTCCTCGCTGTGTCCCCAGGTGTCTCGCTGTGTCCCCGGCTGTGTCCCCCACTGTGTCCCACTGTGTCCCCTGCTGTGTCATACTGTGTCACGCAGTGTCCCCGCTGTACGCCGGTGTGTCACCGCTGTCCCACGCTTTGTCTTCCGCTGTGTCCCGCTGTGTCCTCGCTGTGTCTCACTGTGTCCCCGCTTTGTCTCCGCTGTGTCCCACTGTGTCCCTCGCTGTGTCCCGCTGTGTCCCACTGTGTCCCCCGCTGTGTCCCCGCTGTGTCCCCGCTGTTTCCTGCTGTGTCCCCGCTGTGTCCCGCTGTGTCCCGCTGTGTCCCCGCTGTGTCCCGATGTGTACTG
>NW_012327875.1:0-1231 GCF_000151885.1 Dipodomys ordii
GGCACAAGGTTGGTGGGTCCTCCCAGACAGGGAGCAATCTGAGTTATCTTTCCAAACCCGATCGAACTGGTCACATCATACAGCTCCTGCCCATGTTCTGCAGTATTAATCTAGAACCCCTCCCCCTCCCCCTCCCCCTCCGCAACACGTCCGCTGGCGGTCGAAACCCCGCCCTCCCCCCTCCCCGTCGTCATGGCTACGACAGAGGAAAAGCAAATGATGATAATAATGAATCATAACAACCTATATGTATGTGTATGTCAGAACTCTCACTCCCCACTGCGGGGTAGGTGAGGACTGACTGACTGAGTGAGTGACTGACCCGACCCGTGTTTTGCCCCTCCCGCCGCCCCATCCACCTTGTCGACGGCGAACGCGCGCCATCTAGTGGTGGTTTTGTGAATTGCAGTTTTCTCTCATGAAATGCATGGGGGAAAAAAAAGAACAAACAAACCACGCACTGACTGACTGAGAAAACCGGCCCTGGCTGGCTGGCCCCGAGAGAGACTGCCTTCTTTTCAGAGAAGGGGTGGGGTGGGGATGATGTTGTGCCTCGTTGGAGTATGGGGCCCATGCATAGGCAGGCAGGCAGGCAGGCAGGCTCGGAGTGGGACCGTTTGTGTTGGAGCGCCAGTACAGTAGCTCAAGCCCCAGGACTGACTGGCAAGTCGAGATGAAAAGGAGGGAGGGAGTGCGAGCGGGCGGGCCGGCGGAAGAGAGAATTCAAACGAGAGAGAGAGAGAGAGACAGACAGACAGACAGACAGACAGACAGACAGACAGACAGAGACAAAGAGAGACACAGAGAGAGAAATAGAGAAACAGAAACAGAGAGACAAGAGACAGAGACGTGGTGAATTGGTCCGGCTGGACTACATACATGCTCTGTCGCGTCCGATCTTTGAGTTTCCTCAAAGATGCACGCACGCACACACACAGATACACTGAGATGCCCTCTGCCCCCTCTTCTCTCCTCTCCAATTCCCCCGACCCTCCAGCCTCCCCCCCCCCGTCAGGCACCAGAAATGAGATCCCTCCCCTTCGCCTATTGCGTCAATTACAAACAAAAGGCAGCGTGAGATTCAAGCAAATTTGTTTTATTTTGTTCCGAGGGTAGGGTTGTGGATTTTGGTGCGGGGGGGGTCGGAGGTCGTGGTCGTGGTCGAGTAATCGCCTGCGGGGGGGGTGAGGATGGACGGTTACGCCACCTGCATGGATGGCTCGCGTCCTGA
>NW_012327876.1:0-1231 GCF_000151885.1 Dipodomys ordii
CCTCCCCCCCCGCCTTTGGGCTTCCCTGGAGTCCTGCTCCTAATTATCTCTTTAATATCTCTTTATCTTCCAGCCCCTGCTTCCTGACCGGATGGTGATATCTGAAGCACTCAGCGGCAACCAGACAGCCAGAGGGGAACGCGAGCCATCCATGCAGGTGGAGTAACCATCCATCCTCACCCTCGCACCCCCGCAGGCGATTACTCGACAACGACCACGACCTCCGACCCCCCCCCCCCGCACCAAAATCCACAACCCTACCCTCGGAACAAAATAAAACAAATTTGGTTGAATCTCACGCTGCCTTTTGTTTGTAATTGACGCAATAGGCGAAGGGGAGGGATCTCATTTCTGGTGCCTGACGGGGGGGGAGGGGGGAGGGGGCGGGGGAATTGGAGAGGAGAGAAGAGGGGGCAGAGGGCATCTCAGTGTATCTGTGTGTGTGCGTGCGCGCATCTTTGAGGAAACTCAAAGATCGGACGCGACAGAGCATGTATGTAGTCAAACCGGACCAATTCACCACGTCTCTGTCTCTTGTCTCTCTGTTTCTGTTTCTCTATTTCTCTCTCTGTGTCTCTCTTTGTCTCTGTCTGTCTGTCTGTCTGTCTGTCTGTCTGTCTCTCTCTCTCTCTCGTTTGAATTCTCTCTCCCGCGCGCCCGCCCGCCCGCACTCCCTCCCTCCTTTTCCTCTCGACTTGCCAGTCAATCCTGGGGCTTGAGCTACTGTACTGGCGCTCCAACACACAACGGTCCCACTCCGAGACTGCCTGCCTGCCTGCCTGCCTATGCATGGGCCCCATACTCCAACGAGGCACATCATCATCCCCACCCCACCCCTTCTCTGAAAAGAAGGCAGTCTCTCTCGGGGCCAGCCAGCCTGGGCCGGTTTTCTCAGTCAGTCAGTGCGTGGTTTGTTTGTTCTTTTTTTTCCCCCATGCATTTCATGAGAGAAAACTGCAATTCACAAAACCACCACTAGATGGCGCGCGTTCGCCGTCGACAAGGTGGATGGGGCGGCGGGAGGGGCAAAACACGGGTCGGGTCAGTCACTCACTCAGTCAGTCAGTCCTCACCTACCCGGCAGTGGGGAGTGAGAGTTCTGACATACACATACATATAGGTGGTTATGATTCATTATTATCATCATTTGCTTTTCCTCTGTCGTAGCCATGACGACGGGGAGGGGGGAGGGCGGGGTTTCGACCGCCAGCCGACGTGTTGCGGAGGGGTG
>NW_012327877.1:0-1231 GCF_000151885.1 Dipodomys ordii
CAGCGGGGATACAGAGGTACACAGCGGGGACAGAGCGGTGAGACAGCGGGACACAGTGGGACACAGGGGGTACAAAGCGCAGACACAACGGGGGACACAGTCGGACACACTGGGGACACAGCGTGACACAACGGAACACAGCAGTGGAAACAGCGTGACACAGCGGGACCCAGCGGGACACAGCGCGGACACAGGGGGGGACACAGCGGAACACAGCGGGACACAGCGTGGGACACAGCGGGACATAGCGGGACACAGCGGCACACAGCAGGACACAGCGGGACACAGCAGGACACAGCCGGGGGCACCGCGGGGGACAGCGGGGACACTCCGTGGGACAGCGGGGAAACAGTGGGACACAGCAGGACACAGCGCGGACACAGCGGGGGACACAGTGAGGACACAGCGGGACACATTGGGGACATAGCGGGACACAGTGGGAACACAGCGAGAACACAGCAAAGCACAGAGGGACACAGCGGGGACACAGTTGGGTACACAGCAGGGGCCACAGCAGGGGACACAGCTGGGTACAAAGCGGGACACCACGGGACACCACGGGACACAGCGGGACAGAGCGCGGACACAGTGGAGACACAGCGGGGACACAGCGAGGGACACAGCGGGACACAGCAAAGACACAGCATGACACAGCGGGACACAGCGGCAACACAGCGGGGGACACAGCTGGACACAGCAGGACACAGTGGGGTACACAGTGAGGACACAGTGGGACACGATGGAGACACAGCGGGACACAGTGGGACAGAGCGGCGGACACAGCGGGACACAGGGGGAACACAGAGAGGACACAGCGAAACACAGAGGACAACAAGGGACACAGTGTGACACAGCTGGACACAGCGGGACACAGCGGGACACAGCGGGGGACACAGGGGGGACAGCAGAGGACAGATAGGTGACACAGCGGGACACAGCCGGGACACCGCTGGACACAGCAGGGTACACATAGGGACACAGCGGGCTCACAGTGGGGACACAGCGGGACACATTGGGACACAGTGGGGACAGATCAGGACTGAGCCTGACACAGCGATGACTTTTTGGGCTTCAGCGGGATACAGAGGATCTCATTGGGATACACAGCATTATTCAGCATGGACACAGTTTTGACACAGCGAGGGAGACAGCATGGACACAGTGGGGGGGACACTTTGGGGACACATCAGTGTCTCATCAGGGTGACTCTTTCGGGACTCAGCCAGGGGAA
>NW_012327878.1:0-1231 GCF_000151885.1 Dipodomys ordii
CTAGAGTTCATGACCCCACAACCAACAAAAAATAAAACTTTTGTACTTACAGCTATTTGTACTTGTTATACTAACCAATGTTACCTGTAGCATTAAAATATTTATTCATTCTTTGTGGGGGGTTCTTTTTAGTTTGGGGGTGAAACTTTCTGAGTTCTCAGACTTTTTTTTGTTCCATTACTGGGACTTTAATTCAGGGCCTGGGTGCTGTCCCTGAGCTTTTGTACTCAAGGCTAGTGATCTACCACTTTGAGCTACAGCTACATTTCTGGCTGTTTGGTGGTTAATTGGAGGAAGAGTACTTGGGTTGGTTTTGAGATCATAAGCCTCCAAAGTAGGATTATAGATATAAGCCACTGGCGCCCTGCTCTCAGATATTCTTTTTTTTTTTGCCTGTCATGGTGCCTGAACTCTGGGCCTGGGCACTGTCCCTCAGCTCTTCAGCTCAAGGCTAGTGCTCTACCACTTGAGCCACAGCACCACTTCCAGCTTTTTCTGCTTATGTGGTGCTGAGGAATCGAACCCAGGGCCTCATGCATGCAAGGCAAGCATTCTACCATTGAGCCACCTTCCCAGCCCCTCAGATATTCTTGTAAGCCACTGAAAAACCAGGGGACTGAAAGTGGTTTGGCTAATACCCAGTGCAGCTAAACTATCCTGAGTGGGCCTAGAACCTTGATGTCTGATGAGATCACTAAGAACGTGTGTTTATGATTATCTAAAGCAGTAGCAAGAACACAAAGGAGAAATTGTTAAAGCTTTATATTATGTGCTAATTTTGAAGTAACTCTGTATCTCTTGAAGTGAAAACTGATCAAGGTGGGCTTGGTGGTGTATACCTGTAGTAGCAACTCACTGAAGCAAGAAGATCACTTGAGCCCAAGAACTTGGGGCTGCTTAGTAAATAAAACTGAAAATGCTTGTTTTTTTTTTTTTTTAGTTCCGGTCGTGGGGCCTGAACTCTGGGCCTGGGCACTGTCCCTCAGCTCTTCAGCTCAAGGCTAGCGCTCTACCACTTGAGCCACAGTGCCACTTCCAGCTTTTATTCTTTTTGCTTATGTGGTGCTGAGGAATCGAACCCAGGGCCTCATGCATGCAAGGCAAGCACTCTACCACTGAGCCACCTTCCCAGCCCCTGAAAATGCTTAATGCCCGTAATCCTAGCTACTAAGGAGGCTGAGATCTGAGGATCACAATTCAAAGTCAGCCCGGGCAGTAAAGTCCGTGAGAC
>NW_012327879.1:0-1231 GCF_000151885.1 Dipodomys ordii
TCAAGCAGAAGAACAGGAGAAGGACAAGAAGCAGAAGCAGAAGGAGAAGCAGAAACAGAAGGAGAAGCAGAAAGAGAAGGAGGGGAAGCAGAAGAAGCAGAAGCAGGAGAAGCAGAAGCATAAGAATCCGAAGAAGCAGAAGCAGAACCTGAAGCAGAAGGAGAAGCAGGAGAAGCAGAAGAAGCAGAATCTGGAGAAACAGAATGAGAAGCAGAAGGAGAAGCAGAAGCAGAAAGAGAATCAAAAGCAGAAGGAGAAGCAGAAGAAACAGAAGAAGTAGAAGCAGTAACCGTTGTAGCAGAAGCAGAAGCAGAAGCAGAAGGAAAAGCAGAAGAACAAGAAGGAGAAGGAGAAACAGAAGGAGAAGCAGAAGGAGAAGCAGAAAGAGAAGCAGGTAAAGCAGAAGAAGAAGAAGTACAAGGAGAAGCAGAAGCAGGAGAAGGAGAAGCAGAAGCAGAAGAAGATGCAGAAGGAGAAGCAGAAGAAGCAGAAGCAGAAGGAGAAGCAGGAAAAGCAGAAGAAGCAGAAGCAAAAGGAGAAGCAAAAGAAGGAGAAGGAGAAGCAGAAGAAGAAGCATAAGGACAAGCACAAGCAGAAGGAGATGCAGAAGGAGATGCAGAAGGAGAAGCAGGAGAAGCAGAAGAAGCAGAAGCTGGAGGAGAAGCAGAAGTAGGAGAAGGTGGATAAGCAGAAGCAGAAGGAGAAGCAAAATAGGAATGAGAAGCAGAAAAAGAAGCAGGAGAAGCACAATAAGCAGAATCAGGAGAAGCCGAAAGAGTAGAAGCAGAAGAAGCAGAAACAGAAGCAGAAGTAGAAGCAGAAGCAGAAGGAGAAGCAATAAGAGAAGCAGAAGGAGAAGTAGAAGAAGCAGCAGAAGGAGAAGCAGCAGAAGAAGCAGAAAAACAAGCAGGAGAAGCACAAGCAGAAAGAGAAGTAGAAGCAGAAGAAGCAGAAGCAGAAGAAGAAGCAGTAGAAGCATAAGAAGCAGAAGCAGGAGAAGCAGAAGCAGAAGAAAAAGAAGAAGCATAAGAAGCAGAAGCAGAAGGAGACACAGAAGAAGGAGAAGGAGCAGCAGAAGGTGAAGCAGAAGGAGATGCAGAAACAGAAAGAGAAGCAGAAACAGAAGGAGAAGAAGAAGGATTAGTTGGAGAATCAGAAGAAGCAGAAGCAGAAGCAGAAAGAGAAGCAGAAGAAGGAGAAGGAGAAGCAGAAGCAGAGGAAAGGAAGGAGA
>NW_012327880.1:0-1231 GCF_000151885.1 Dipodomys ordii
GTTACGAATACAGATATATATTTTATATCCTAAGCTGCCATGCCACGTGGGAACTTCAGGGGAGAGGGTGGCTTTAGCATACAAGAGCTTAAAAAAAGTCTAGTTTATAAAAAAAGAGGGGTTGTAAGTACTCCCCCTGCCCCCCCCCGCCTTCGGGCTTCCCTGGAGTCCTGCTCCTAATTATCTCTTTAATATCTCTTTATCTTCCAGCCCCTGCTTCCTGACCGGATGGTGATATCTGAAGCACTCAGCGGCAACCAGACAGCCAGAGGGGAACGCGAGCCACCCATGCAGGTGGCGTAACCGTCCATCCTCACCCCCCCACCCCCGCAGGCGATTACTCGACCACGACCACGACCTCCGACCCCCCCCCCCAGCACCAAAATCCACAACCCTACCCTCGGAACAAAATAAAACAAATTTGCTTGAATCTCACGCTGCCTTTTGTTTGTAATTGACGCAATAGGCGAAGGGGAGGGATCTCATTTCTGGTGCCTGACGGGGGGGGCGGGGGGAGGGGTCGGGGGAATTGGAGAGGAGAGAAGAGGGGGCAGAGGGCATCTCAGTGTATCTGTGTGTGTGCGTGCGTGCATCTTTGAGGAAACTCAAAGATCGGACGCGACAGAGCATGTATGTAGTCCAGCCGGACCAATTCACCACGTCTCTGTCTCTTGTCTCTCTGTTTCTGTTTCTCTATTTCTCTCTCTGTGTCTCTCTTTGTCTCGGTCTGTCTGTCTTTCTGTCTGTCTGTCTGTCTCTCTCTCTCTCTCTCTCTTTCTCGTTTGAATTCTCTCTCCCGCCCGCCCGCCCGCCCGCACTCCCTCCCTCCTTTTCCTCTCGACTTGCCAGTCAATCCTGGGGCTTGAGCTACTGTACTGGCGCTCCAACACACAACGGTCCCACTCCGAGCCTGCCTGCCTGCCTGCCTGCCTATGCATGGGCCCCATACTCCAACGAGGCACATCATCATCCCCACCCCACCCCTTCTCTGAAAAGAAGGCAGTCTCTCTCGGGGCCAGCCAGCCTGGGCCGGTTTTCTCAGTCAGTCAGTGCTTGGTTTGTTTGTTCTCTTTTTTCCCCCATGCATTTCATGAGAGAAAACTGCAATTCACAAAACCACCGCTAGATGGCGCGCGTTCGCCGTCGACAAGGTGGATGGGGCGGCGGGAGGGGCAATACACGGGTCGGGTCAGTCACTCACTCAGTCAGTCAGTCCTTACCTACCCGGCAG
>NW_012327881.1:0-1231 GCF_000151885.1 Dipodomys ordii
GCAGATGGAGAAGCTGAAGGGAATAGAGGTTTTTTGAGAAGGAGAAGGGAGTTGGAGAAACTGAAGGATATTTTTTATATTTTAATCTTTAGAATGAGCTGGTGATTTAAATTTATCATGAGATGCTGTATGTGCATCAGAAGGAGAAGCAGTAGATGCAGAAACTTGAGAAGCAGAAGCTGAAGAAACACAAGAAGGACAAGAAGCAGTGGCAGAAGGAGAAGCAGAAACAGAAGTAGAAGCAGAAAGAGAAGGAGGGAAAGCAGAAGAAGCAGAAGCAGGAGAAGCAGAAGCATAAGAATGTGAAAAAGCAGAAGGAGAACCTGAAGCAGAAGGACAATCAGGAGAAGCAGAAGAAGCAGAATCTGAAGAAGCAGAATAAGAAGCAGAACGAGAAGCAGAAGCAGAAAGAGAATCAAAAGCAGAAGGAGAAGCAGAAGAAACAGAAGAAGTAGAAGCAGAAGCAGTTGTAGCAGAAGGAAAAGCAGAAGAACAAGAAGGAGAAGGAGAAACAGAAGGAGAAGCAGAAAGAGACGCAGGTAAAGCAGACGAAAAAGAAGCAAAAGGAGAATCAGAAGGAGAAGCAGAAGAAGGAGAAGGAGAAGCAGAAGAAGATGCAGAAGGAGAAGCAGGAGAAGCAGAAGAAGCAGAAGCAGGAGGAGAAGCAGGAAAAGCAGAAGAAGCAGAAGCAAAAGGAGAAGCAAAAGAAGGAGAAGGAGAAGCAGAAGCAGAAGCATAAGGAAAAGCACAAGCAGAAGGAGATGCAGAAGGAGAAGCAGGAGAAGCAGAAGAAGCAGAAGCTGAAGGAGAAGCAGAAGTAGGAGAAGGTGAAGGAGGAGAAGCAGAAGGAGAAGCAGAAGCAGAATGAGAAGCAGAAAGAGAAGCAGGAGAAGGACAAGAAGCAGAAGCAGGAGAAGCCGAAAGAGAAGAAGCAGAAGAAGCAGAAACATTAGCAGAAGGAGAAGCAGAAGCAGAAGGAGAAGCAGCAGAAGAAATAGAACCAGAAATTCAGGCAGGAGAAACAGAAGAAGCAGAAGCAGAAGCAGAAGGAGAAGCAAAAAGAGAAGCACAAGGAGTAGTAAAAGAAGCAGCAGAAGGAGAAGCAGCAGAAGAAGCAGAAAAACAAGCAGGAGAAGCAGAAGCAGAAAGAAGTAGAAGCAGAAGAAGCAGAACCAGAAGAAGAAGCAGTAGAAGCATAAGAAGCAGAAGCAGGAGAAGCAGAAGCAGAAGA
>NW_012327882.1:0-1231 GCF_000151885.1 Dipodomys ordii
AGAAAGTAGAAAGCTGTAGCAGTTGTAGCTGAAGCAGAATGAGAAGCAGAAGGAAAAGCAGAAGAACTAGATGGAGAAGGAGAAACAGAAGGAGCAGCAGAAGGAGAAGCAGAAAGAGAAGCAGGTAAAGCAGAAGAAGAAGAAGCAGAAGGAGAATCAGAAGGAGAAGCAGAAGAAGAAGAAGGAGAAGCAGAAGAAGATGCAGAAGGAGAAGCAGAAGAAGCAGAAGCAGAAGGAGAAGAAGGAAAAGCAGAAGAAGCAGAAGCAAAAGGAGAAGCAAAAGAAGGAGAAGCAGAAGCACTAGAAGAAGCATAAGGACAAGCACAAGCAGAAGGAGATGCAGAAGGAGAAGCAGGAGAAAGAGAAGAAGCAGAAGCTGAAGGAGAAGCAGAAGTAGGAGAAGGAGAAGGAGGAGAAGCAGAAGGAGAAGCAGAAGAGGAATGAGAAGCAGAAACAGAAGCAGGAGAAGCACAAGAAAAAGAAGCAGGAGAAGCCGAAAGAGAAGAAGCAGAAGAAGCAGAAAAAGAAGCAGAAGTAGAAGCAGAAGCAGAAGGAGAAGCAGCAGAACAAGTAGAACCAGAAATTCAGGCAGGAGAAACAGAAGAAGCAGAAGCAGCAGCAGAAGGAGAAGCAAAAAGTGAAGTAGAAGAAGAAGAACCAGCAAAAGGAGAAGCAGCAGAAGAAGCAGAAAAACAAGCAGGAGAAGGAGAAGCAGAAAGAGAAGTAGAAGCAGAAGAAGCAGAAGAAGAAGAAGAAGCAGAAGAAGCATAAGAAGCAGAAGCAGGAGAAGCAGAACCAGAAGAAAAAGAATTAGCATAAGAAGCAGAAGCAGAGGGAGAAGCAGAAGAAGGAGAAGGAGCAGCAGAAGGAGAAGCAGAAGGAGAATCAGGAGGAGAAGCAGAAGAAGGAGAAGCAGAAGCAGAAGAAGAAGCAGAAGAAGAAGCAGAAGCAGAAGAAGATGCAGAAGGAGAAGCAGGAGAAGCAGAAGAAGCAGAAGCAGAAGGAGAAGCAGAAGTAGGAGAAGGAGAAGGAGAAGGAAGGGCAGCAGAATCAATAGGAGAAGCAGAAGGAGAAGCAGAAGCAGAATGAGAAGCAGAAAGAGAAGCAGTAGAAGCAGAAGAAGCAGGAAAAGCGGAAGCGGAAGAAAGAGAAGAAGAAGACGAAGAAGAAGAAGAAGAAGAAGAAGAAGAAGAAGAAGAAGAAGAAGAAGAAGAAGAAGAAGAAGAAGAAG
>NW_012327883.1:0-1231 GCF_000151885.1 Dipodomys ordii
GGTATTGAGGATTTCTCACTGGTGATCCACTTGCACTGGAAGCATGGTTCTGAACTATTGCTTGCTGGTTCTGAACTATTGTTTTGATCATTATATTATCCAAGAAGAAAAAATGAGAATTGACAGTTTAGGACTACTAATACATTTTGACCTTCTCACTAAGCACCTTCAATCATCAAAATTACATTAAGAAAATAGACAGGCCTACTTTTTTAGATGAAAACAAGTGTCTTTTAAAAAACAAAGAATTTATGTAGTCATGCATAGGACTTCTATTTTACCAATGCCTCATACATTTTTTATAATGTTGGGTAACAATAAATAATGGATCTATTAGAAGGCTTCTAAAGCTCATTTGTTCAATAGTGAGTTCTCTTACACTGTATCATGGTATTTTTTGTTTATGGTCTTAAGAAATTTACATAACTAACTTGAATTTCTGACAGGACAGTATCATCACTGTACATCTTGCTTCTATACTCTGTTTTACATTACAATCTAAGTATGTGCATTAGATAGTTATAGAGAAAAATGTAGAAGCCACACTAGTGGCTCATGTCATTAATACTAGCTAATCAGAAAGATGAAATCTGAGGATTGTGTTTGAAAGCAGACCAAGAAAAAAAGTCCATTAGATTCTGATTTGAAAGTAACCAGCAAAAACTAGAAATGGAGCTGTGGTACAAGCAATACAATGCTAGCCTTGAGAAAACTGAAATAAAAAATAAATTCTGGAAAAACTGTGTGTACAGTAGGAAATGACCTGCTGTGTTAGGAGCCATTCCAGATGTGTAGAGGCTCTGAGTTTTGTCTACAGTTGTTCTGATAACAATAGTGCCATCTTCTCGGGGGTTGGAATATTCATGTGCTCAAGGACTCCCTGAGGCCTTGGGCTACCCGTTGGTGTGTGTGTGTGTGTGTGTGTGTGTGTGTGTGTTTCCCTCATTTTCCCCTGTCCACTTTGTGAGTGCCTGTCTGCCTATTCCTAATATCGGATAGTGCCCCTTCTCCATTGCATACTTGCCTTTAGCCTCCATCAGGATCTGTAAATGAGTCTTAAATTATCAGAGACCTGAATATTCCACTTTTCCTTTGGAGCCCAAATTTGGCTGTCCATATCTTTGTGCAACTCCAGAGGATTCTGGGTCAGCAGGGCCAGCTGGCATATGTTCTCCCCTGCCTCTGGGGGGACAGGGTCAGTCATGCATGTCCTGTCATTTTCCTCAGCTGG
>NW_012327884.1:0-1231 GCF_000151885.1 Dipodomys ordii
GAAAGAGAAGCCGACGAAGAGAAGCAGAACGAGAAGCAGGAGAAGCAGGAGAAGCACAAGCAGGAGAAGCAGAAGAAGAAGAAACAGAAGAAGGAGAAGGAGCAGAAGCAGAAGGAGAAGCAGAAAGAGAAGCAGGAAAAGCAGAAGAAGCAGAAGCAGGAGAAGCAGAAGGAGAAGAAACAGGAGAAAGACAAGAAGCAGAAGCAGAAGCAGAAGGAGAAGCATAAACAGAAGGAGAAGCAGAAAGAGAAAGAGGGGAAGCAGAAGAAGCAGAAGCAGGAGAAGCAGAAGCATAAGAATCCGAAGAAGCAGAAGCAGAACCTGAAGCAGAAGGAGAAGTAGGAGAAGCAGAAGAAGCCGAATCTGGAGAAGCAGAATGAGAAGCTGAAGTAGAAGCAGAAGCAGAAGCAGAAAGAGAATCAAAAGCAGAAGGAGAAGCAGAAGAAACAGAAGAAGCAGAAGCAGTAGCAGTTGCAGCAGAAGCAGAAGGAGAAGCAGAAGGAAAAGCAGAAGAACGAGAAGGAGAAGGAGAAACAGAAGGAGAAGCAGAAGGAGAATCAGAAGGAGAAGCAGGAGAAGCAGAAGGAGAAACAGAAGCAGAAGAAACAGCAGAAAGAGAAGCAGAAGCAGAAGAAGATGCAGAAGGAGAAGCAGGAGAAGCAGAAGAAGCAGAAGCAGAAGGAGAAGTAGAAGAAGGAGGAGAAGGAAGAGCCGCAGAAGCAATAGGATAAGCAGAAAGAGAAGCAGAAGCAGAATGAGAAGCAGAAAGAGAAGCAGTAGAAGCAGAAGAAGCAGGAAAAGCAGAAGCAGAAGAAAGAGAAGAAGACGAAGAAGAAGAAGAAGAAGTATAAGGAGAAGCATAAGGAGAAGCATAAGGAGAAGCATAAGGAGAAGTATAAGGAGAAGGAGTAGAAGCAGAAGAAGCAGAAGCAGGAGAAGCAGAAGCAGAAGAAAAAGAATAAGCAAAAGAAGCAGAAGCAGAAGCAGAAGCAGTGGGAGAAGCAGAAGAAGGAGAAGGAGCAGCAGAAGGAGAAGCAGAAGCAGAAAGAGAAGCAGAAACAGTAGGAGAACAAGAAGGAGAAGCAGGAGAATCAGAAGAAGCAGAAAGAGAAGGAGAAGAAGGAGAAGCAGAAGTAGAATCAGAAGAAACAGAAGAAGAAGTAGCAGAAGAAACAGAAGCAAAAGAAACAGAAGAAGGAGAAGAGCAGAAGCAGAAGCAGAAGTGATGAAA
>NW_012327885.1:0-1231 GCF_000151885.1 Dipodomys ordii
TTCTGTTTCTCTTTATGCTTCTCCTTCTGCTTCTCATTCTTCTGCTTCTACTACTGCTTCTGCTTCTCCTTCTGCTTCTGCATCTTCTGCTTCTTCTGCTACTGCCTCTGCTTCTTCTGTTTCTTCTGCTTCTCATTCTGCTTCTCCAGATTCTGCTTCTTCTGCTTCTCCTGTATCTCCTTATGCTTCAGGTTCTGCTTCTGCTTCTTCGGCTTCTTCTGCTTCTGCTTCTCCTGCTGCTGCTTCTTCTGCTGCTCCTGCTTCTATTTCTGCTTTTCCTTCTGTTTCTGCTTCTCCTTCTGCTTCTGCTTCTTCTCCTTCTTATGTTTCTTCTGCTTCTGCTTCTCCTGCTTCTGCTTCTCCTGCTTCTCGTTGTGCTTCTCTTTCTGCTTCTCTTTCTGCTTCTCCTTCTCCTTCTTCAGCTTCTCCTTCTGCTTCTCCTTCTCCTTCTGCTTCAATTTCTCCTTCTGCTTCTCATTCTGCTTCTGCGTCTTCTGTTTCTTCTGCTTCTCTTGCTTCTGCTTCTCCTGATTCTCCTACTTCTCGTGCTGCTTCTCCTTCTGCGTCTCTTTCTGCTTCTGCTTATCCTTTTGCTTCTCCTACTCCTAATCCTTCTCTTTCGCCTTCTCCTTCTTGTTCTTCTGCTTGTCCTGGTGCTTCTGCTTCTGCTTATTCTACTATTTCTGTTTCTTCTGCTTCTGCTTCAGATTGTGCTTCTTCTGTTTCTCCTTCTGCTTCAGATTCTGCTTCTGCTTCTTCGGCTTCTCCTGTTTCTTCTGCTTCTGCTTCTCCTGCTTCTTCTGGTTCTCCTGCTTCTCTTTCTGCTTCTCCTTCTGCTTCTGCTTCTCCTTCTGCTTCTGCTTCTGCTCTTCTCCTTCTTCTGTTTCTTTTGCTTCTGTTTCTTCTTCTTCTTCTTCTTATGTTTCTTCGGAGTCTACTTCTGCTTCTCCTTCTTCTCCTTCTCTTTCTGCTTCTTCTGAATCTCCTGCTTCTCCTTCTTGTTCTCCTTCTGTTTCTGCTTCTCTTTCTGCTTCTGCTGCTCCTTCTGCTGCTCCTTCTCCTTCTCCTTCTTCTGCTTCTCTCACTGCTTCTGCTTCTGCTTCTTTTGCTTATTCTTTTTCTTCTGCTTCAGCTTCTCCTGCTTCTGCTTCTTCTGCTTCTACTGCTTCTCCTTATACTTCTCCTTATGCTTCTCCTTATGATCTCCTTATGCTGCTGCTTCTTTTCTTCT
>NW_012327886.1:0-1230 GCF_000151885.1 Dipodomys ordii
TGGGACACAGCAAGGACACAGTGGGACACAGCAGGGGACACAGCGGGTACATAGCGGGGAACACAGCGGAGGACACAGCGGGACACAGCAGGACACAGCGGGGGACACAGGGAGGACACAGCGGGACACAGCGGGGGACAGAGCGAGGACACATTGGGACACATTGGGACACAGCGGGATTAAGCGGGGGACACAGCAGTACACAGCGGGACAAAGCGGGACACAGCGGGGACACAGCATAGACACAGCGGAGGACAGAGCGGGACACAGCGGGGGACACAGGGATGACAGACCAGGACCCAGCGGGACCCAGCGTGGATACAGCAGGGACCCAGCTGGACCCAGCGGGACACAGCGGGGACACAGCAGTAGACACAGCGGGACACAGTGCCGGACACAGCGGGACACAGCGGGGGACAAAGTGAGGACACAGCGGGACCCAGCGGGACCCAGCGTCGATACAGCAGGGACACAGCGGGACACAGTGGGGTACACAGCTGGGGACACAGCGAGGACACAGCGGGACACAGCGGGGACACAGCGTGACACAGTGGGGACACAGTGGGGACACAGCGGGACACAGCGGGACACAGCGGGACACAGCGGGGGACACAGCGTGGGTCACAGCGAAGACACAGCGAGGACACAGCAGGACACAGCGGGACACAGCGGGGACAGAGCCGGACATGTCGGACACAGCGGGACACAGCGGGGAACACAGCGGGACACAGCGGGGGACCCAGCGAGGACATAGCGGGACACAGCGGGGAAAAAATGAGGACACAGCGGTGGACACAACGGGGGACATAGCGGGACACAGCGGGGAACACAGCGAGGACACAGCGGGACACAGCGGGAAACACTGCGAGGTCACAGCGGGGGTCAAAGTGGGACAATACGGGACACAGTGTGACACAGTGGGAAACAGCGGGGACACTGCAGGGGCACAGCGGGACACAGTGGGCGACACAGCGAGACACAGCGGTGGACACAGCGGTGGACAGCAAGTGACAGAGAGGGGACACAGCGGGACACAGCGGGGGACACAGAGGGGTACACAGCGGGACACAGCCGGGAACACAGCGCGGAAACAGCGGGACACACCGGGACACAGCGTCAATACAGCGGGGACAGAGAGGGTCACAGCAGGGACAAAGCGGGACACAGCGGGACACAGCGGGGGACACAGCGGGACACAGCGGGGACACAGCGGGACACAGCGGGACACAG
>NW_012327888.1:0-1230 GCF_000151885.1 Dipodomys ordii
TGGGCGGTCGAAACCCCGCCCTCCCCCCTCCCCGTCGTCATGGCTACGACAGAGGAAAAGCAAATGATGATAATAATGAATCATAACAACCTATATGTATGTGTATGTCAGAACTCTCACTCCCCACTGCCGGGTAGGTGAGGACTGACTGACTGAGTGAGTGACTGACCCGACCCGTGTTTTGCCCCTCCCGCCGCCCCATCCACCTTGTCGACGGCGAACGCGCGCCATCTAGTGGTGGTTTTGTGAATTGCAGTTTTCTCTCATGAAATGCATGGGGGAAAAACAAGAACAAACAAACCACGCACTGACTGACTGAGAAAACAGGCCCAGGCTGGCTGGCCCCGAGAGAGACTGCCTTCTTTTCAGAGAAAGGGTGGGGTGGGGATGATGATGTGCCTCGTTGGAGTATGGGGCCCATGCATAGGCAGGCAGGCATGCAGGCAGGCTCGGAGTGGGACCGTTGTGTGTTGGAGCGCCAGTACAGTAGCTCAAGCCCCAGGATTGACTGGCAAGTCGAGAGGAAAAGGAGGGAGGGAGTGCGGGCGGGCGGGCGGGCGGGAGAGAGAATTCAAACGTGAGAGAGACAGATAGACAGACAGACAGACAGACAGACGGAGACAAAGAGAGACACAGAGAGAGAAATAGAGAAACAGAAACAGAGAGACAAGAGACAGAGACGTGGTGAATTGGTCCGGCTGGACTACATACATGATCTGTCGCGTCCGATCTTTGAGTTTCCTCAAAGATGCACGCACTCACACACACAGATACACTGAGATGCCCTCTGCCCCCTCTTCTCTCCTCTCCAATCCCCCGCCCCCTCCCCCCGCCCCCCCCCGGTCAGGCACCAGAAAAGAGATCCTTCCCCTTCGCCTATTGCGTCAATTACAAACAAAAGGCAGCGTGAGATTCAAGCAAATTTGTTTTATTTTGTTCCGAGGGTAGCGTTGTGGATTTTGTTGCGGGGGGGGGGGTTCGGAGGTCGTGGTCGTGGTCGAGGAATCGCCTGCGGGGGGGGGTGAGGATGGACGGTTACGCCACCTGCATGGATGGCTCGCATTCCCCTCTGGCTGTCTGGTTGCCGCTGAGTGCTTCAGATATCACCATCCGGTCAGGAAGCAGGGGCTGGAAGATAAAGAGATATTAAAGAGATAATTAGGAGCAGGACTCCAGGGAAGCCCGAAGGCGGGGGGGGGGCTGAGGGGAGGGGGGAGGGAGAGAATGGTG
>NW_012327889.1:0-1230 GCF_000151885.1 Dipodomys ordii
GAGAAGCAGTAGAAGCAGAAGAGGCAAGAAAAGCAGAAGCAGAAGAAAGAGAAGAAGAAGAAGACGAAGAAGAAGAAGAAAAAGAAGCAGTAGCATAAAGGAGAAGCATAAGGAGAAAGCATAAGGAGAAGTATAAGGAGAAGCAGTAGAAGCAGAAGAAGCAGAAGCAGGAGAAGCTGAAGCAGAAGAAAAAGAATAAGCAAAAGAAGCAGAAGCAGAAGCAGTGAGAGAAGCAGAAGAAGGAGAAGGAGAAGGAGCAGCAGAAGGAGAAGCAGAAGCAGAAAGAGAAGCAGAAACAGAAGGAGAACAAGAAGGAGAAGCAGGAGAATCAGAAGAAGCAGAAAGAGAAGGAGAAGAAGGAGAAGCAGAAGTAGAATCCGAAGAAACAGAAGAAGAAGAAGCAGAAGAAACAGAAGCAAAAGAAACAGAAGAAGGAGAAGAGCAGAAGCAGAAGCAGAAGGAGAAGCAGAAGGAGAAGCAGAAAGAGAAGCAGGAGAACCAGAAGAAGCAGGAGAAGCAGAAACAGAAGAAACAGGAGAAGCCGAAGAAGCAGAAGCAGAATCTGAAGCAGAAGGAGAAACAGAAGAAGCACAATCTGAAGCAGAAGCAGAAGAAACAGAAATAGTAGAATAAGCAGATGCAGAAGCACCAGGACAAGCAGAAGAACAAGAAGGAGAAGGCGAAAGAGAAGGATTAGGAGTAGGAGAAGCAAAAGGATAAGCAGAACCAGAAAGAGACGCAGAAGGAGAAGCAGCACGAGAAGTAGGAGAAGCAGGAGAAGCAGAAGCAAGAGAAGCAGAAGAAACAGAAGACGCAGAAGCAGAATGAGAAGCAGAAGGAGAAATTGAAGCAGAAGGAGAAGGAGAAGCAGAAGGAGAAGCAGAAGAAGGAGAAGGAGAAGGAGAAGCAGAAAGAGAAGCAGAAAGAGAAGCAGAAAGAGAAGCACAACGAGAAGCAGAAGCAGGAGAAGAAGAAGCAGAAGCAGAAGGAGAAGCAGAAACAGAAGGAAAAGCAGAAATAGAAGCAGGAGCAGCAGAAGAACAGCAGCAGGAGAAGCAGAAGCAGAAGAAGCCGAAGAAACAGCAGCCGAACCTGAAGCATAAGGAGATACAGGAGAAGCAGAAGAAGCAGACTCTGGAGAAGCAGAAGGAGAAGCAGAAGCAGAAAGAGAAGCAAAAGCAGAAGGAGAAGCATAAGGAGAAGCAGAAGAAACAGAAGAAGCAGAGGCAG
>NW_012327890.1:0-1230 GCF_000151885.1 Dipodomys ordii
TATGTTGTTTTTTTTTTTCGTTGTTGTAGAAGTTAGATGTTGATGTTGTAGAGGATTATGTTGTTGTTGGTGTACCCGAAGAAGGAGAAAGTAGCCGGATGAGAAGCCGAACCAGAAGGGAAGCAGAAAGGGGAAGCAGAGGAATCCGGAGGAGCAGTAGCAGTGAATGCAGAATCAGAAGAAACAGAAGAAGCCGAAGAATCAGAAGGAGAACCTGAAGCAGAAAGAGAAGCAGAAGCAGCGGAAGTTGGAAAAGCAGAAGCAGATGAAACCGAACAAGCAGAAGAAGCAGAAGCAGATCGAGAAACAGAAGAAGAAGGAGAAAGAGAAGGATTAGGAGTAGGAGGAGCAGAAGCAGAATAAGAAGCAGAAAGAGAAGCAGAAGAAGAAGCAGAAGGAGAAACAGAAGAAACAGAAGCAGAAGCAGGAGAAGCAGAAGCAGAATGAGAAGCACAAGGAGGAGAAATTGAAGGAGAAGGAGAAGGAGACGGAGAAGCAGAAGGAGAAGTAGGAGAAGCAGAAGAAGAAGAAGCAGGAGAAGCAGAAACAGAAGAAACAGAAGGAGAAGAGCAGAAGAAGAAGGAGAAGCAGAAGGAGAAGCAGAAGAAGCAGAAGCTGAAGCAGAAGAAGAAGAAACAGAAAAAGCAGAAGAAGCAGAAGAAGAAGCAGCAGGAGAAGCAGAAGAAGAAGAAGGAGAAGGAGAAAGAGAAGGATTAGGAGTAGGAGAAACAGAAGGATAAGCAGAAGCAGAAAGAGAAGGAGAATGAGAAGGAGAAGCAGGAGAAGCAGAAGAAGCAGAAGCAGGAGAAGCAGAAGCAGAAGAAACATAGGAAGGAGAAGAAGCAGAAGGAGAAGCAGAAACAGAAGGAAAAGCAGAAAGAGAAGCAGGAGAAGCAGAAGAAACAGCACAGGAGAAGCAGAAGCAGAAGAAGCAGAAGCAGAACCTGAAGCAGAAGGAGAAGCAGGAGAAGCAGAAGAAGCAGAATCTGGAGAAGCAGAAGGAGAAGCAGAAGAAGATAGAGAAGCAAAAGCAGAAGGAGAAACAGAAGGGGAAGCAGAAGAAACAGAAGAAGCAGAGGCAGTAGCAGATGAAGCAGAAGATGCAGAAGCAGAAGGAGAAGCAGAAGGAAAAGCAGAAGATCGAGAAGGAGAATGAGTAGGAGAAATAGTATGAGAAGCAGAATGAGAAGCTGACGAATGAGCAGGAGAAGGAAAAGCAGCAGGAGAAGC
>NW_012327891.1:0-1230 GCF_000151885.1 Dipodomys ordii
TCAAACCACCGTACATTTATTTCTGTATTTGAACTTTTATGTTTACCTTTTGTCTTTTTTAGTATGTCCTAAAGTTTAATTCCTCTTTCATCAGCGGAATAGGGCTAATAAGGAGAGGTCTTGCTAGAGAGGGAGAATACAAACCCCCGCCCCCCCCCCGCCTTCGGACTTCCCTGGAGTCCTGCTCCTAATTATCTCTTTAATATCTCTTTATCTTCCAGCCCCTGCTTCCTGACCGGATGGTGATGTCTGAAGCACTCAGCGGCAACCAGACAGCCAGAGGGGAACGCGAGCCATCCATGCAGGTGGCGTAACCGTCCATCCTCACCCCACCCCCGCAGGCGATTACTCGACCACGACCACGACCTCCGACCCCCACCCCCCGCACCAAAATCCACAAACCTACCCTCGGAACAAAATAAAACAAATTTGCTTGAATCTCACGCTGCCTTTTGTTTGTAATTGACGCAATAGGCGAAGGGGAGGGATCTCATTTCTGGTGCCTGACGGGGGGGGGGAGGGGGGAGGGGGCGGGGGAATTGGAGAGGAGAGAAGAGGGGGCAGAGGGCATCTCAGTGTATCTGTGTGTGTGCGTGCGTGCATCTTTGAGGAAACTCAAAGATCGGACGCGACAGAGCATGTATGTAGTCCAGCCGGACCAATTCACCACGTCTCTGTCTCTTGTCTCTCTGTTTCTGTTTCTCTATTTCTCTCTCTGTGTCTCTCTTTGTCTCTGTCTGTCTGTCTGTCTGTCTGTCTGTCTGTCTCTCTTTCTCTCTCTCTCTCGTTTGAATTCTCTCTCCCGCCCGCCCACCCGCCCGCACTCCCTCCCTCCTTTTCCTCTCGACTTGCCAGTCAATCCTGGGGCTTGAGCTACTGTACTGGCGCTCCAACACACAACGGTCCCACTCCGAGCCTGCCTGCCTGCCTGCCTGCCTATGCATGGGCCCCATACTCCAACGAGGCACATCATCATCCCCACCCCACCCCTTCTCTGAAAAGAAGGCAATCTCTCTCGGGGCCAGCCAGCCTGGGCCGGTTTTCTCAGTCAGTCAGTGCGTGGTTTGTTTGTTCTTTTTTTTCCCCCATGCATTTCATGAGAGAAAACTGCAATTCACAAAACCACCGCTAGATGGCGCGCGTTCGCCGTCGACAAGGTGGATGCGGCGGAGGGAGGGGCAAAACACGGGTCGGGTCAGTCACTCAGTCAGTCAGTCAGTCCTCACCTAC
>NW_012327892.1:0-1230 GCF_000151885.1 Dipodomys ordii
TGGTGGAAGTTCTAGTATGTGCTTCAGAAAATGAAACAAGGTACAGACCATAATAGCTGCCAAGTAGATCCAAAATCGCATGCATAAGACACATGGATATCTCGTTAAGGAGTAATCTAGTTCTAGTACGGCATGGCTCAGTGAAGGGAAGGTCAGACTTAGATACCCCTCCCCCGGCCCCCCCCGCCTTCGGGCTTCCCTGGAGTCCTGCTCCTAATTATCTCTTTAATATCTCTTTATCTTCCAGGCCCTGCTTCCTGACCGGATGGTGATATCTGAAGCACTCAGCGGCAACCAGACAGCCAGAGGGGAACGCGAGCCATCCATGCAGGAGGCGTAACCGTCCATCCTCACCCCCCCCGCAGGCGATTACTCGACCACGACCACGACCTCCGACCCCCCCCCCCGCACCAAAATCCACAACCCTACCCTCGGAACAAAATAAAACAAATTTGCTTGAATCTCACGCTGCATTTTGTTTGTAATTGACGCAATAGGCGAAGGGGAGGGATCTCATTTCTGGTGCCTGACGGTGGGGGGAGGGGGTCGGGGGCGGGGGAATTGGAGAGGAGAGAAGAGGGGGCAGAGGGCATCTCAGTGTATCTGTGTGTGTGCGTGCGTGCATCTTTGAGGAAACTCAAAGATCGGACGCGACAGAGCATGTATGAAGTCCAGCCGGACCAATTCACCACGTCTCTGTCTCTTGTCTCTCTGTTTCTGTTTCTCTATTTCTCTCTCTGTGTCTCTCTTTGTCTCTGTCTGTCTGTCTGTCTGTCTGTCTGTCTCTCTCTCACTCTCTCTCTCTCTCTCGTTTGAATTCTCTCTCCCGCCCGTCCGCCCGCCCGCACTCCCTCCCTCCTTTTCCTCTCGACTTGCCAGTCAATCCTGGGGCTTGAGCTACTGTACTGGCGCTCCAACACCCAACGGTCCCACTCCGAGCCTGCCTGCCTGCCTGCCTGCCTATGCATGGGCCCCATACTCCAACGAGGCACATCATCATCCCCACCCCACCCCTTCTCTGAAAAGAAGGCAGTCTCTCTCGGGGCCAGCCAGCCTGGGCCGGTTTTCTCCGTCAGTCAGTGCGTGGTTTGTTTGTTCTTTTTTTCCCCCATGCATTTCATGAGAGAAAACTGCAATTCACAAAACCACCACTAGATGGCGCGCGTTCGCCGTCGACAAGGTGGATGGGGCGGCGGGAGGGGCAAAACACGGGTCGGGTCAGTCACTCAC
>NW_012327893.1:0-1230 GCF_000151885.1 Dipodomys ordii
CTTCTCCGTCTGCTTCTGTTTCTTCTGCTTTTCCTGCTTCTCCTTCTGCTTCTCCTTCTATTTCTCCTTCTCGTTCTTCTGCTATTCCTTCTGCTTCTCTTTCTGCTTCTGCATCTTCAGCTTCTTCTGCTACTGATTCTGCTTCTTCTGTTTCTTCTGCTTCTCCTTCTGCTTTTGCTTCTCTTTCTGCTTCTGCTTCTCCTTCTGGTTCTCCAGATTCTGCTTCTTCTGCTTCTCCTGCTTCTCCTTCTGCTTTAGGTTCTGCTTTTGCTTCTTCGGCTTCTTCTGCTTCTTTTTCTGCTTCTCCTTCTGTTTCTGCTTCTCTTTCTGCTTCTGCTTCTTCTCCTTCTTCTATTTCTTCTGATTCTGCTTCTCCTGCTTCTGCTTCTCCTGCTTCTCCTTCTGTTTCTCTTTATGCTTCTCCTTCTTCTGCTTCTACTACTGCTTCTGCTTCTCCTTCTGCTTCTGCATCTTCTGCTTCTTCTGCTACTGCCTCTGCCTCTTCTGTTTCTTCTGCTTCTCCTTCTGCTTTTCTTCTCTTTCTGCTTCTGCTTCTCCTTCTGCTTCTCCAGATTCTGCTTCTTCTGCTTCTCCTGTATCTCCTTATGCTTCAGGTTCTGCTTCTGCTTCTTCGGCTTCTTCTGCTTCTGCTTCTCCTGCTGCTGCTTCTTCTGCTGCTCCTGCTTCTATTTCTGCTTTTCCTTCTGTTTCTGCTTCTCCTTCTGCTTCTGCTTCTTCTCCTTCTTATGTTTCTTCTGCTTCTGCTTCTCCTGCTTCATGCTTCTCCTGCTTCTCGTTGTGCTTCTCTTTCTGCTTCTCTTTCTGCTTCTCCTTCTCCTTCTTCTGCTTCTCCTTTTGCTTCTGCTTCTCCTTCTTCTTCAATTTCTCCTTCTGCTTCTCATTCTGCTTCTGCGTCTTCTGTTTCTTCTGCTTCTCTTGCTTCTGCTTCTCCTGCTTCTCCTACATCTCGTGCTGCTTCTCCTTCTGCGTCTCTTTCTGCTTCTGCTTATCCTTTTGCTTCTCCTACTCCTAATCCTTCTCTTTCGCCTTCTCCTTCTTGTTCCTCTGCTTGTCCTGGTGCTTCTGCTTCTGCTTATTCTACTATTTCTGTTTCTTCTGCTTCTGCTTCAGATTGTGCTTCTTCTGTTTCTCCTTCTGCTTCAGATTCTGCTTCTGCTTCTTCGGCTTCTCCTGTTTCTTCTGACTTCTGCTTCTCCTGCTTCTTCTGGT
>NW_012327894.1:0-1230 GCF_000151885.1 Dipodomys ordii
GAGTCCCGATGTGAAATGCAGTGTCCTCGATATGTCCCCCGCTGTCTCCCGCTCTGTCCCCCAACTGTGTCTTACGATATGTCCTCGCTGTGTCCCACTGAGTCCCGCTCTGTCCCGCTGTGCCCTCACTGTGTCCCGATGTGCCCACAGATGTGTACACACGCTGAGTAAAGACTGTATCCCCAGCTGTATCGACGCTGTGTCCCGCTGAGTCCAGCTGGGTCCTCGGTGGGTCCACCGCTGTGTCCCGCTGTGTCCTCGCTGTGTCCCCCGCTGTCTCCCGCTCTGTCCCCCGCTGTGTCTCACGCTTTGTCCCCGCTGTGTCCCACTGTGTTCCGCTGTGTCCCGCTGTGCCCCCACTGTGTCCTGTTGTGTCCACAGCTGTGTACCACGCTGTGTAACGCTGTGTCCCCGCAGTATAGACGCTGTGTCCCGCTGGGTCCCGCTGGGTCGTCGCTGTGTTCACGGCTGTGTCCCGCAGTGTCCCCCGCTGTGTCCCCCGCTGTGTCCTCGCTGTGTTCCCCGCTGTGTCCCGCTGTGTCCTCGCTGGGTCCCCCACTGTGTCCCGCTGTGTCCCTCGCTGTGTCCCGCTGTGTACCGCTCTGTCCCTGCTGTGTCCCGCTGTGTCCTGCTGTGTCCTCGCTGTGTCCCCCGCTGTCTCCCACTCTGTCCCCCGCTACGTCTCACGATTTGTCCTCGCTGTGTCCCACTGTGTCCCGCTGTGACCCCACTGTGTCCCGTTGTGTCCACAGATGTGTACCACGCTGTGTAACGCTGTATCCCTGCTGTATCGACGCTGGGTCCCGCTGAGTCGCGCTGTGTCCTCACTGTGTTCCCCACTGTGTCCCGCAGTGTCCCCCGCTCTGTCCCACTGTGTAACCCACTGTGTCCCGCTGTGTCCTCGCTGGGTCCTCCGCTGTGTCCCGCTGTGTCCCCCGATGTGTCCCGCTGTGTCCTCGCTGGGTACCCCGCTGTGTCCCGCTGTGTCCTCGCTGGGTCCCCCGCTGTGTCCAGCTGTGTCCTCGCTGTGTCCCCCGCTGTGTCCCGCTGTGTCCTCGATGGGTCCACCGCTGTGTCCCGCTGTGTTCCGCTGTGTCCCGCTCTGTCCCTGCTGTGTCCCGCTGTGTCCTGCTGTGTCTTCGATGTTTCCCCGCTGTCTCCCGCTCTGTCCCCTGCTTCGTCTCACGATTTGTCCTCGCTGTGTCCCACTGATCCCCCTGTGTCCCGCAG
>NW_012327895.1:0-1230 GCF_000151885.1 Dipodomys ordii
CAGGTAGAAAGCATTAACAGGTCCCAAGGGTAAAGAAAATCAGAGTGAATAGAGAATCCCCCAGGGGCGTCCCCCCTCCCCGTCGTCATGGCTACGACAGAGGAAAAGCAAATGATGATAATAATGAATCATAACAACCTATATGTATGTGTATGTCAGAACTCTCACTCCCCACTGCCAGGTAGGTGAGGACTTACTGACTGAGTGAGTGACTGACCCGACCCGTGTTTTGCCCCTCCCGCCGCCCCATCCACCTTGTCAACGGCGAACGCGCGCCATCTAGTGGTGGTTTTGTGAATTGCAGTTTTCTCTCATGAAATGCATGGGGGAGAAATAAGAACAAACAAACCATGCACTGACTGACTGAGAAAACCGGCCCAGGCTGGCTGGCCCCGAGAGAGACTGCCTTCTTTTCAGAGAAGGGGTGGGGTGGGGATGATGATGTGCCTCGTTGGAGTATGGGGCCCATGCATAGGCAGGCAGGCAGGCAGGCAGGCTCGGAGTGGGACCGTTGTGTGTTGGAGCGCCAGTACAGTAGCTCAAGCCCCAGGATTGACTGGCAAGTCGAGAGGAAAAGGAGGGAGGGAGTGCGGGCGGGCGGGCGGGCGGGAGAGAGAAGTCAAACGAGAGAGAGAGAGAGAGAGAGACAGACACACAGACAGACAGACAGAGACAAAGAGAGACACAGAGAGAGAAATAGAGAAACAGAAACAGAGAGACAAGAGACAGAGATGTGGTGAATTGGTCCGGCTGGACTACATACATGCTCTGTCGCGTCCGATCTTTGAGTTTCCTCAAAGATGCACGCACGTACACACACAGATACACTGAGATGCCCTCTGCCCCCTCTTCTCTCCTCTCCAATTCCCCCACCCCCTATCCCCTCCCCCCCCCGTCAGGCACCAGAAATGAGATCCCTCCCCTTCGCCTATTGAGTCAATTACAAACAAAAGGCAGCGTGAGATTCAAGCAAATTTGTTTTATTTTGTTCCGAGGGTAGGGTTGTGGATTTTGGTGCGGGGGGGGGGGTCGGAGGTCGTGGTCGTGGTCGAGTAATCGCCTGCGGGGGGGGGGGTGAGGATGGACGGTTACGCCAGTTGTATGGATGGCTCGCGTTCCCCTCTGGCTGTCTGGTTGCCGCTGAGTGCTTCAGATATCACCATCCGGTCAGGAAGCAGGGGCGTGGAAGATAAAGAGATATTAAAGAGATAATTAGGAGCAGGACTCCAG
>NW_012327896.1:0-1230 GCF_000151885.1 Dipodomys ordii
TCTGCATCTTCTTCTGCTTCTCCTTCTCCTTCTTCTGCTTCTCCTTCTGATTCTCCTTCTGCTTCTTCTTCTTCTGCTTTACCTGCTTCTCTTTCTGCTTCTCCTTCTGCTTCTCCTTCTGTTTCTCCTTCTCCTTCTTGTTCTTCTGCTTTTCCTTCTGCTTCTCGTTCTGCTTCTGCTACAACTGCTACTGCTTCTACTTCTTCTGTTTCTTCTGCTTCTCCTTCTGATTTTGATTCTCTTTCTGCTTCTGCTTCTCCAGATTCTGCTTCTTCTGCTTCTCGTGCTTCTCCTTCTGCCTGAGGTTCTCCTTCTGCTTCTTCGGATTCTTATGCTTCTGCTTCTCCTGCTTCTGCTTCTTCTGCTTCCCCTCCTTCTATTTCTGTTTCTCCTTCTGTTTCTGCTTCTTCTTCTGCTTCTGCTTCTTGTCCTTCTCCTGTTTGTTCTGCTTATGCTTCTCCTGTTTCTGCATCTCCTGCTCCTCCTTCTGCTGCTCGTTCTGCTTCTCCTGCTGCTTTTCCTTCTCCTGCTCCTTCTTCTGCTTCTCTTTCTGCTTCTCCTTCTGTTTCTCCTTCTCCCTCACCTTCTCGTTCTTCTGCTTTTCCTTCTGCTTCTCTTTCTGCCTCTGCATCTTCTGTTTCTTCTGCTACTACCTCTGCTTCATCTGTTCCTTCTGCTTCTCCTTCTGCTTCTCCTTCTGATTTTGCTTCTCTTTCTGCTTCTGCTTCTCCTTCTGCTTCTCCAGATTCCGCTTCTTCTGCTTCTCCTTCTGCTTCAGGTTCTGCTTCTGCTTCTTCTGCTTCTTCTGCTTCTGCTTCTCCTGCTGCTGCTTCTTCTGCTTCTCCTGCTTCTCTTTCTCCTTTTCCTTCTGTTTCTGCTTCTCCTTCTGCTTCTGCTTCTTCTCCTTCTTCTGTTTCTTCTGTTTCTGCTTCTCCTTCTTCTGCTCCTCCTGCTTCACGTTCTGCTTCTCTTTCTGCTTCTACTTCTCCTTCTTCTGCTTCTCCTTCTGCTTCAATTTCTCCTTCTGCTTCTCATTCTGCTTCTGCGTCTTCTGTTTCTTCTGCTTCTCTTTCTTCTGCTTCTCCTGCTTCTCCTACTTCTCCTGCTGCTTTTCCTTCTGCGTCTCTTTCGTCTCTTTCTGCTTCAGCTTATCCTTTTGCTTCTCCTACTCCTATCATCTCTTTCGCTTCTCTTCTTGTTCTTCTGCTTGTCCTGTGCTTCTGCTTATTC
>NW_012327898.1:0-1230 GCF_000151885.1 Dipodomys ordii
TCACAAAGCGGGAGACACAGCGGGACACAGCGGGACACAGCGGGGGACACACGCTGTGTTGGGACAGCGGATACAGAGAGGGGCCAAAGGGAGACACAACGGTGACACAGCTGGACACAACAGAGTACACAACGGGACACAGCGGGCACACAGCGGGGACACAGTGGGACATATCGGGACAAAGCGGAACACAGCGGGTGTCACAGCGGGACACACCAGGGGACCCAGCGAGGACACAGCGGGACACAGCGGGAGTCACAGCTGGGGACACAGCGGGACACAGCGGGGAACACATCGAGGACACAGCGGGACCCAGCAGGAGACAGTGTCGATATAGCAGGGACACAGCAGGACACAGCGGGACACAGCGGGACGCAGCTGGGGACACAGCGGGGACACAGTGGGACACAGCGGAACACAGCGAGGGACAAAGCGGGAGACAGCGGGGGACACAGCGAGGACACAGGGGGACACAGCGGCGACACAGAGGGGACTCACCGGGGGACACAGCGTGGGACAAAGTGGGACACCACGGGACACAGTGTTACACAGCGGGACACAGCGGGGACACTGCGGGACACAGCAGGACAAAGCGGGGGACACAGCAGGACACAGCGGGCCACAGCGGGGGACCCAGCGGGGGACAGCGGAGACAGAGAGTGGCCACAGCGAGACACAGCGGTGACACAACTGGACACAGCGGGATACACAGCGGGACAGAGCGGGCACACAGCGGGGACACAGTGGGACACAGCGGGACACAGCGGGGACACAGTGGGACACAGCGGGAAAAAGAGGGAGACACAGCGGGACACAGCAGGCACACAGCGGGGACACAGCGGGACACAGCGGGACACAGCGGGGACAAAGCGGGACACAGCTGTGTACACGATGGGACACAGTGGGGGCACAGCCGGACACAGCGGTACACAGTGGGACACTGCGGGGACAAAGCGTGAGACACAGCGGGGGACAGAGAGGGAGACAGTAGGGGACTCAGCGAGGACACAGCGGCACACAACGGGACACAGCGGGAAACAGAGGTGAACCTGCGGGGGCACAGCGGGACACAGCAGGACACAGTGGGGACACAGCGAGTACACAGCGGCACACAAAGGGACACAGCGGGAAACAGAGGTGAACCTGCGGGGACACAGCGTGACACAGTGGGGGACACAGCACACTCAGTGTGGGACACAGCGGTGAAACAGCGGGACACAACGGGACACA
>NW_012327899.1:0-1230 GCF_000151885.1 Dipodomys ordii
CCCTCCCCCCTCCGCAACACGTCGGCTGTCGGTCGAAACCCCGCCCTCCCCTCTCCCCGTCGTCATGGCTACGACAGAGGAAAAGCAAATGATGATAATAATGAATCATAACAACCTATATGTATGTGTATGTCAGAACTCTCACTCCCCACTGCCGGGTAGGTGAGGACTGACTGACTGAGTGAGTGACTGACCCGACCCGTGTTTTGCCCCTCCCGCCGCCCCATCCACCTTGTCGACGGCGAACGCGCGCCATCTAGCGGTGGTTTTGTGAATTGCAGTTTTCTCTCATGAAATGCATGGGGGAAAAAAAGAACAAACAAACCACGCACTGACTGACTGAGAAAACCGGCCCAGGCTGGCTGGCCCCGAGAGAGACTGCCTTCTTTTCAGAGAAGGGGTGGGGTGGGGATGATGATGTGCCTCGCTGGAGTATGGGGCCCATGCATAGGCAGGCAGGCAGGCAGGCAGGCTCGGAGTGGGACCGTTGTGTGTTGGAGCGCCAGTACAGTAGCTCAAGCCCCAGGATTGACTGGCAAGTCGAGAGGAAAAGGAGGGAGGGAGTGCGGGCGGGCGGGCGGGCGGGAGAGAGAATTCAAACGAGAGAGAGAGAGAGAGAGAGAGAAAGAAACAGACAGACAGACAGACAGACAGAGACAAAGAGAGACACAGAGAGAGAAATAGAGAAACAGAAACAGAGAGACAAGAGACAGAGACGTGATGAATTGGTCCGGCTGGACTACATACATGCTCTGTCGCGTCCGATCTTTGAGTTTCCTCAAAGATGCACGCACGCACACACACAGATACACTGAGATGCCCTCTGCCCCCTCCTCTCTCCTCTCCAATTCCCCCGACCCCTCCCCCCACCCCCCCCCGTCAGGCACCAGAAATGAGATCCCTCCCCTACGCCTATTGCGTCAATTACAAACAAAAGGCATCGTGAGATTCAAGCAAATTTGTTTTATTTTGTTCCGAGGGTAGGGTTGTGGATTTTGGTGCGGGGGGGTTCGGAGGTAGTGGTCGTGGTCGAGTAATCGCCTGCGGGGGGGGGTGAGGATGGACGGTTACGCCACCTGCATGGATGGCTCGCGTTCCCCTCTGGCTGTCTGGTTGCCGCTGAGTGCTTCAGATATCACCATCCGGTCAGGAAGCAGGGGCTGGAAGATAAAGAAATATTAAAGAGATAATTAGGAGCAGGACTCCAGGGAAGCCCGAAGGCGGGGGGTG
>NW_012327900.1:0-1230 GCF_000151885.1 Dipodomys ordii
GCTTCTCCTTCTCCTTCCTCTGCTTCTCTTTCTGCTTCTGCTTCTTCTGATTCTCCAACTTCTCCTTCTTCTTCTTCTATTTCTGCTTCTCTTTCTGCTTCTGCATTTCCTTCTGCTTCACCTTCTGCTGCTCCTTCTCCTTCTTCTGTTTCTCCCTCTGCTTCTGCTTCTTATGCTTCTTCTTTTTCTTCTGGTTCTGCTTCTCCTGCTTCTGCTTCTTATGCTTCTACTGCTTCTTCTTCTGCTTCTTCTGCTTCTACTTCTCTTTCTGCTTCTGCTTCTCCTGCTTGTTTTTCTGCTTCTTTTGCTGCTTTTTCTACTTCTCCTTCTGCTTCTCTTTTTGCTTCTCCTTCTGCTTCTGCTTCTTCTGTTTCTCGTGCCTGAATTTCTGGTTCTACTTCTTCTGCTGCTTCTCCTTCTGCTTCTGCTTCTCCTTCTGCTTCTGTTTCTGCTTCTTCTCTTTCGGCTTCTCCTGCTTCTGCTTCTTGTCCTCCTCCTGCTTCTCTTTCTGCTTCTCCTTCTGCTTCTCCTTCTGCTTCTGCTTCTCCTCCTTCTCCTTCTCCTACTTCTGCTTCTCCTTCATCTTCTGCTTCTTCTGCTTCTCCTGCTTCTCCTTCTGCATCTCCTTCTGCTTGTGCTTGTCCTTATGCTTCTTCTTCTTCCTCTGCTTCTCCTTCTCCTTCTTTTGCTTCACCTTTTGCTTCTGCTTCTTCTGCTTTTCCTGCTTCTCCTTCTGCTTCTGCTTCTTCTTCTTCTCCTTCTGCATCTCTTTCTGCTTCTGCTTCTCTTTCTCCTTCTTCTGCTTCTCCTTCTGATTCTCCTTCTGCTTCTTCTTCTGCTTTACCTGCTTCTCTTTCGGCTTCTCCTTCTGCTTCTCCTTCTGTTTCTCCTTCTCCTTCTTGTTCTTCTGCTTTTCCTTCTGCTTTTCCTACTGCTTCTGCTACAACTGCTACTGCTTCTACTTCTTCTCTTTCTTCTGCTTCTCCTTCTGCTTTTGATTCTCTTTCTGCTTCTGCTTCTCCTTCTGCTTCTCATTCTGCTTCTCCAGATTCTGATTCTTCTGCTTCTCCTGCTTCTCCTTCTGCTTCAGGTTCTGCTTCTGCTTCTTCGGATTCTTATGCTTCTGCTTCTCCTGCTTCTGCTTCTTCTGCTTCCCCTCCTTCTCTTTCTGCTTCTCCTTCTACTTCTGCTTCTTGTCCTTCTCCTGTTTCTTCTGCTTGTTCTTCTCCT
>NW_012327901.1:0-1230 GCF_000151885.1 Dipodomys ordii
TGTTTCTCCTACTCCTAATCCTTCTCTTTCTCCTTCTCCTTCTGCTTCTTCTGCTTCTCCTGCTTCTCCTTCTCCTTCTCTTTCTGCTTCTGCTTATCCTTCTGTTTCTCCTACTCCTAATCCTTCTCTTTCACCTTCTCCTTCTTCTTCTTCTGCTTCTCCTGCTGCTTCTTCTTCTGCTTTTTCTGCTTTTTCTGTTTCTTCTCTTTCTGCTTCTCCTGCTTCTTCTTCTTCTGCTTCTCTTACTTCTCCTTCTGCTTCTCCGTCTCATTCTCCTTCAATTCCTCCTTCTTGTGTTTCTCTTTCTGCTTCTGCTTCTGCTTCTCCTCCTTCTGCTTCTGTTTCTCCTTCTGCTTCTCTTTCTGCTTCTTATTCTGATTCTGCTCCTCCTACTCCTAATCCTTCTCTTTCTCCCTCTTCTTCTGCTTCTCATTCTGCTTCTGCTTCTTCTGCTTGTTCTCTTTCTTCTGCTTCTGCTTTTCCAGCTTCTGCTGCTTCTGCTTCTCCTTCTGCTTCAGGTTCTCCTTCTGATTCTTCGCCTTCTTCTGCTTCTGCTTCTCCTGCTACTGCTTCTTCTGTTTCTCTTTCTGCTTCTCCTTCTGCTTCTGCTTCTCCTTCTGCTCCTTCTCCTTCTTCTGTTTCTTCTTCTTATTCTGCTTCTCCCGCTTCTGCTTCTTCTGCTTCTCCTGCTTGTCCTTCTCCTTCTGCTTCTCCTTCTCCTTCTTCTGCTTCTCTTTCTGCTTCTGCTTCTTCTGATTCTCCAACTTCTCCTTCTTCTTCTCCTTCTATTTCTGCTTCTCTTTCTGCTTCTGCATCTCCTTCTGCTTCACCTTCTGCTGCTCCTTCTCCTTCTTCTGTTTCTCCCTCTGCTTCTGCTTCTTATGCTTCTTCTTTTTCTTCTGGTTCTGCTTCTCCTGCTTCGGCTTCTTATGCTTCTACTGATTCTTCTTCTTCTTCTGCTTCTACTTCTATTCCTTCTTCTGCTTCTCCTGCTTGTTTTTCTGCTTCTTCTGCTGTTTTTTCTACTTCCCTTTCTGCTTCTCTTTTTGCTTCTCCTTCTGCTTCTGCTTCTTCTGTTTCTGCTGCCTGAATTTCTGGTTCTACTTCTTCTGCTGCTTCTCCTTCTGCTTCTGCTTCTCCTTCTTCTCTTTCGGCTTCTCCTGCTTCTGCTTCTTGTCCTCCTCCTGCTTCTCTTTCTGCTTCTCATTCTGCTTCTGCTTCTCCTTCTGC
>NW_012327902.1:0-1230 GCF_000151885.1 Dipodomys ordii
CCCCTCCCCGTCGTCATGGCTACGACAGAGGAAAAGCAAATGATGATAATAATGAATCATAACAACCTATATGTATGTGTATGTCAGAACTCTCACTCCCCACTGCCGCGTAGGTGAGGACTGACTGACTGAGTGAGTGACTGACCCGACCCGTGTTTTGCCCCTTGCGCCGCCCCATCCACCTTGTCGACGGCGAACGCGCGCCATCTAGTGGTGGTATTGTGAATTGCAGTTTTCTCTCATGAAATGCATGGGGGAAAAAAAAGAACAAACAAACCACGCACTGACTGACTGAGAAAACCGGCCCAGGCTGGCTGGCCCCGAGAGAGACTGCCTTCTTTTCAGAGAAGGGGTGGGGTGGGGATGATGATGTGCCTCGTTGGAGTATGGGGCCCATGCGTAGGCAGGCAGGCAGGCAGGCAGGCTCGGAGTGGGACCGTTGTGTGTTGGAGCGCCAGTACAGTAGCTCAAGCCCCAGGATTGACTGGCAAGTCGAGAGGAAAAGGAGGGAGGGAGTGCGGGCGGGCGGGCGGGCGGAAGAGAGAATTCAAACGAGAGAGAGACAGAGAGAGAGAGAGAGACAGACAGACAGACAGACAGACGAACAGACAGACAGACAGAGACAAAGAGAGACACAGAGAGAGAAATAGAGAAACAGAAACAGAGAGACAAGAGGCAGAGACGTGGTGAATTGTTCCGGCTGGACTACATACATGCTCTGTCGCGTCCGATCTTTGAGTTTCCTCAAAGATGCACGCACGCACACACACAGATACACTGAGATGCCCTCTGCCCCCTCTTCTCTCCTCTCCAATTCCCCCGCCCCCTCCCCCCTCCCCCCCCGTCAGGCACCAGAAATGAGATCCCTCCCCTTCGCCTATTGCGTCAATTACAAAGAAAAGGCAGCGTGAGATTCAAGCAAATTTGTTTTATTTTGTTCCGAGGGTAGGGTTGTGGATTTTGGTGCGGGGGGGGGGGGTCGGAGGTCGTGGTCGTGGTCGAGTAATCGCCTGTGGGGGGGGGTGAGGATGGACGGTTACGCCACCTGCATGGATGGCTCGCGTTCCCCTCTGGCTGTCTGGTTGCCGCTGAGTGCTTCAGATATCACCATCCGGTCAGGAAGCAGGGGCTGGAAGATAAAGAGATATTAAAGAGATAATTAGGAACAGGACTCCAGGGAAGACACACAAAGGCGGGGTGGGCTAGGGGGAGGGGGGAGGGAGAGAATGG
>NW_012327903.1:0-1230 GCF_000151885.1 Dipodomys ordii
TCACGCTCGTTCCCTGGATAGATCCGTCTCCCCTCCTCTCCACCATTCTCTCCCTCCCCCCTCCCCCCGCCCCCCCCCCGCTTTCGGGCTTCCCTGGAATCCTGCTCCTAATTATCTCTTTAATATCTCTTTATCTTCCAGCCCCTGCTTCCTGACCGGATGGTGATATCTGAAGCACTCAGCGGCAACCAGACAGCCAGAGGGGAACGCGAGCCATCCATGCAGGTGGCGTAACCGTCCATCCTCACCCCCCCCCGCAGGCGATTACTCGACCACGACCACGACCTCCGACCCCCCCCCCGCACCAAAATCCACAACCCTACCCTCGGAACAAAATAAAACAAATTTGCTTGAATCTCACGCTGCCTTTTGTTTGTAATTGACGCAATAGGCGAAGGGGAGGGATCTCATTTCTGGTGCCTGACGGGGGGGGGTGGGGGGAGGGGGCGGGGGAATTGGAGAGGAGAGAAGAGGGGGCAGAGGGCATCTCAGTGTATCTGTGTGTGTGCGTGCGTGCATCTTTGAGGAAACTCAAAGATCGGACGCGACAGAGCATGTATGTAGTCCAGCCGGACCAATTCACCACGTCTCTGTCTCTTGTCTCTCTGTTTCTGTTTCTCTATTTCTCTCTCTGTGTCTCTCTTTGTCTCTGTCTGTCTGTCTGTCTGTCTGTCTGTCTGTCTCTCTCTCTCTCGTTTGAATTCTCTCTCCCGCCCGCCCGCCAGCCCGCACTCTCTCCCTCCTTTTCCTCTCGACTTGCCAGTCAATCCTGGGGCTTGAGCTACTGTACTGGCGCTCCAACACACAACGGTCCCACTCCGAGCATGCCTGCCTGCCTGCCTGCCTATGCATGGGCCCCATACTCCAACGAGGCACATCATCATCCCCACCCCACCCCTTCTCTGAAAAGAAGGCAGTCTCTCTCGGGGCCAGCCAGCCTGGGCCGGTTTTCTCAGTCAGTCAGTGCGTGGTTTGTTTGTTCATTTTTCCCCCCATGCATTTCATGAGAGAAAATTGCAATTCACAAAACCACCACGAGATGGCGCGCGTTCGCCGTCGACAAGGTGGATGGGGCGGCGGGAGGGGCAAAACACGGGTCGGGTCAGTCACTCACTCAGTCAGTCAGTCCTCACCTACCCGGCAGTGGGGAGTGAGAGTTCTGACATACACATACATATAGGTTGTTATGATTCAATATTATCATCATTTGCTTTTCCTCTGTCGTAGCCA
>NW_012327904.1:0-1229 GCF_000151885.1 Dipodomys ordii
CTTCTTCTGATTCTCCTGCTTCTCCTTCTTGTTCTCCTTTTGTTTCTGCTTCTCTTTCTGCTTCTGCTTCTCCTTTTGCTGCTCCTTCTCCTTCTCCTTCTTCTGCTTCTCTCACTGCTTCTGCTTCTGCTTCTTTTGCTTATTCTTTTTCTTCTGCTTCAGCTTCTCCTGCTTCTGCTTCTTCTCCTTCTACTGCTTCTCCTTTTACTTCTCCTTATGCTTCTCCTTATGCTTCTCCTTATGCTGCTGCTTCTTCTTCTTCTTCTTCGTCTTCTTCTTCTTCTCTTTCTTCTGCTTCTGCTTTTCCTGCTTCTTCTGCTTCTACTGCTTCTCTTTCTGCTTCTTGTCCTTCTCCTGTTTCTTCTCCTGCTTCTCCTGCTTCTGCTTCTTCTGCTTTTCCTGCTTCTTTTTCTGCTTCTCCTTTTGCTTCTGGTCCTTCTCCTTCTTCTGTTTCTTCTTCTTCTGCTTCTCCCGCTTGTGCTTCTTCTGCTTCTCCTGCTTCTCGTTCTGCTTCTCTTCGTCGGCTTCTCTTTCTATTTCTGCTTCTGCTTCTTCTGATTCTGATTCTTCTCCTTCTTCTCCTTCTGCTTCTGCGTCTTCTGCATTTCCTGCTTCTCCTTCTGCATCTCCTTCTGCTTGTGCTTTTCCTTCTGCTTCTTCTTCTGCTCCGGCTTCTCCTTCTCCTTCTTCTGCTTCTCCGTCTGCTTCTGTTTCTTCTGCTTTTCCTGCTTCTCCTTCTGCTTTTCCTTCTATTTCTCCTCGTTCTTCTGCTATTCCTTCTGCTTCTCTTTCTGGTTCTGCATCTTCAGCTTCTTCTGCTACTGATTCTGCTTCTTCTGTTTCTTCTGCTTCTCCTTCTGCTTCTCCTTCTGCATTTGCTTCTCTTTCTGCTTCTGCTTCTCCTTCTGGTTCTCCTTCTTCTTCTCCAGATTCTGCTTCTTCTGCTTCTCCTGCTTCTCCTTCTGCTTTAGGTTCTGCTTTTGCTTCTTCGGCTTCTTCTGCTTCTATTTCTGCTTCTCCGTCTGTTTCTGCTTCTCTTTCTGCTTCTGCTTCTTCTCCTTATTCTATTTCTTCTGATTCTGCTTCTCCTGCTTCTGCTTTCTCCTTCTGTTTCTCTTTGTTTCTTTTTATGCTTCTCCTTCTTCTGCTTCTACTACTGCTTCTGCTTCTCCTTCTGCATCTTCTTCTGTTTCAATTTCTCCTTCTTCTGCTTTTCATTCTGCTTCTGC
>NW_012327905.1:0-1229 GCF_000151885.1 Dipodomys ordii
TTCTCCTTCTGCGTCTCTTTCTGCTTCAGCTTATGCTTTTGTTTCTCCTACTCCTAATCCTTCTCTTTCGCCTTCTCCTTCTTGTTCTTCTGCTTCTCCTGGTGCTTCTGCTTCTGCTTATTCTACTCTTTCTGTTTCTTCTGCTTCAGATTGTGCTTCTTCTGTTTCTCCTTCTGCTTCAGATTCTGCTTCTGCTTCTTCGGCTTCTCCTGTTTCTTCTGCTTCTGCTTCTCCTGCTTCTTCTGGTTCTCCTGCTTCTCTTTCTGCTTCTCCTTCTGCTTCTGCTTTTCCTTCTGCTTCTGTTTCTGCTCTTCTCCTTCTTCTGTTTCTTTTGCTTCTGTTTCTTCTGCTTCTTCTTCTTCCGTTTCTTCAGATTCTACTTCTGCTTCTCCTTCTTCTCCTTCTCTTTCTGCTTCTTCTGATTCTCCTGCTTCTCCTTCTTGTTCTCCTTCTGTTTCTGCTTCTCTTTCTGCTTCTGCTTCTCCTTCTGCTGCTCCTTCTCCTTCTTCTGCTTCTCCCACTGCTTCTGCTTCTGCTTCTTTTGCTTATTCTTTTTCTTCTGCTTCTGCTTCTCCTGCTTCTGCTTCTTCTGCTTCTACTGCTTCTCCTTATACTTCTCCTTATGCTTCTCCTTATGCTTCTCCTTATGCTGCTGCTTCTTCTTCTTCTTCTTCTTCTTCTTCTTCTTCTTCTTCTTCTTCTTCTTCTTCTTCTTCTTCTTCTTCTTCTTCTTCTTCTTCTTCTCTTTCTTCTGCTTCTGCTTTTCCTGCTTCTTCTGCTTCTACTGCTTCTCTTTCTTCTTCTCATTCTTCTTCTGCTTCTCTTTCTGCTTCTCCTATTGCTTCTGCGGCTCTTCCTTCTCCTTCTCCTTCTTCTACTTCTCCTTCTGCTTCTGCTTCTTCTGCTTCTCCTGCTTCTCCTTCTGCATCTTCTTCTGCTTCTGCTTCTCTTTCTGCTGTTTCTTCTGCTTCTGTTTCTCCTTCTGCTTCTCCTTCTGCTTCTTCTGCTTCTCCTTCTGATTCTCCTTCTGCTTCTCCTTCTGTTTCTCCTTCTTCTCGTTCTTCTGCTTTTCCTTCTGCTTCTCCTTCTGCTTCTGCTGCAACTGCTACTGCTTCTGTTTCTTCTGTTTCTTCTGCTTCTCCTTCTGCTTTTGATTCTCTTTCTGCTTCAAACAATCTGCTTCTACTTCAGCTTCTCATTCTGCTTCTCCAGATTCGGCTTCTTCTTGA
>NW_012327906.1:0-1229 GCF_000151885.1 Dipodomys ordii
TCTGCTTCTCATTCTTCATCTTATCTGCTTCTCATTCTCCTTATCTGCTTCTCCTTCTGATTCTCCTCTGCATCTTCTTCATCTGTTTTACCTGCTTCACTTTCTGCTTCTCCTTCTGCTTCTCCTTCTGTTTCTCCTTCTCATTCTAGTTCTTCTTCTTCTCGTTCTGCTTCTGCTACAACTGCTACTGCTTCTATTTCTTCTGTTTCTTCTGCTTCTCCTTCTGCTTTTGATTCTCTTTCTGCTTCTTCTTCTCCTTCTGCTTCTCTTTCTGCTTCTCCAGATTCTGCTTCTTCTGCTTCTCCAGCTTCTCCTTCTGCTTCAGGTTCTGCTTCTGCTTCTTCGGATTCTTATGCTTCTGCTTCTCCTGCTTCTGCTTCTTCTGCTTCCCCTCCTTCTCTTTCTGCTTCTCCTTCTGTTTCTGCTTCTCATTGTGCTTCTGCTTCTTGTCCTTCTCCTGTTTCTTCTGCTTCTGCTTCTGCTTCTCCTGTTTCTGCATCTCCTGCTTCTCCTTATGCTGCTCTTTCTGCTTCTCCTACTGCTTTTCCTTCTCCTGCTCCATCTTCTGCTTCTCTTTCTGCTTCTCCTTCTGTTTCTCCTTCTCCTTCTCGTTCTTCTGCTTTTCCTTCTGCTTCTCCTTCTGCTTCTGCATCTTCTGCTTCTTCTGCTACTGCCTCTGTTTCTTCTGTTTCTTCTGCTTCTCCTTCAGCTTTTGCTTCTCTTTCTGCTTCTGCTTCTCCTTCTGCTTCTCCAGATTCTGCTTCTTCTGCTTCTCCTGCTTCTCCTTCTGCTTCAGGTTAAGCTTCTGCTTCTTCGGCTTCTTCTGCTTCTGCTTCTCCAGTGCTGCTTCTTCTGCTTCTCCTGCTTCTCTTTTTGCTTTTCCTTCTGTTTCTGCTTCTCCTTCTGCTTCTTCTCCTTCTTATGTTTCTTCTGCTTCTGCTTCTTCTGCTTCTGCTTCTCCTGCTTCTCGTTCTGCTTCTCTTTCTGCTTCTCTTTCTGATTCTCCTTCTCCTTCTCCTTCTTCTGCTTCTCCTTCTGCTTCTGCTTCTCCTTCTGGTTCTGTTTAATTACTCCTTCTGCTTCTCATTCTGCTTCTGCGTCTTCTGTTTCTTCTGCTTCTCCTGCTTCTGCTTCTCCTGCTTCTTCTACTTCTCGTGCTGCTTTTCCTTCTGCGTCTCTTTCTGCTTCTGCTTATCCTTTTCCTTCTCCTACTCCTAATCCTTCTCTCT
>NW_012327907.1:0-1229 GCF_000151885.1 Dipodomys ordii
GAGTAGCGAGTTGAGGCATTGACCCTCCCCCTCCGCAACACGTCGGCTGGCGGTCGAAACCCAGCCCTCCCCCCTCCCCGTCGTCATGGCTACGACAGAGGAAAAGCAAATGATGATAATAATGAATCCTAACAACCTATATGTATGTGTATGTCAGAACTCTCACTCCCCACTGCCGGGTAGGTGAGGACTGACTGACTGAGTGAGTGACTGACCCGACCCGTGTTTTGCCCCTCCCGCCGCCCCATCCACCTTGTCGACGGCGAACGCAGGCCATCTAGTGGTGGTTTTGTGAATTGCAGTTTCCTCTCATGAAATGCATGGGGGAAAAAAAAGAACAAACAAACCACGCACTGACTGACTGAGAAAACCGGCCCAGGCTGGCTGGCCCCGAGAGAGACTGCCTTCTTTTCAGAGAAGGGGTGGAGTGGGGATGATGATGTGCCTCGGTGGAGTATGGGGCCCATGCATAGGCAGGCAGGCAGGCAGGCAGGCTCGGAGTGGGACCGTTGTGTGTTGGAGCGCCAGTACAGTAGCTCAAGCCCCAGGATTGACTGGCAAGTCGAGAGGAAAAGGAGGGAGGGAGTGCGGGCGGGCGGGCGGGCGGGAGAGAGAATTCAAACGAGAGAGAGAGAGAGAGAGAGAGAGAGAGACAGACAGACAGACAGACAGACAGAGACAAAGAGAGACACAGAGAGAGAAATAGAGAAACAGAAACAGAGAGACAAGAGACAGAGACGTGGTGAATTGGTCCGGCTGGACTACATACATGCTCTGTCGCGTCCGATCTTTGAGTTTCCTCAAAGATGCACGCACGCACACACACAGATACACTGAGATGCCCTCTGCCCCCTCTTCTCTCCTCTCCAATTCCCCCGCCCCCTCCCCCCTCCCGCCCCCGTCAGGCACCAGAAATGAGATCCCTCCCCTTCGCCTATTGCGTCAATTACAAACAAAAGGCAGCGTGAGATTCAAGCAAATTTGTTTTATTTTGTTCCGAGGGTAGGTTTGTGGATTTTGGTGCGGGGGGGGGTCGGAGGTCGTGGTCGTGGTCGAGTAATCGCCTGCGAGGGGGGGTGAGGATGGATGGTTACGCCACCTGAATGGATGGCTCGCGTTCCCCTCTGGCTGTCTGGTTGCCGCTGAGTGCTTCAGATATCACCATCCGGTCAGGAAGCAGGGGCTGGAAGATAAAGAGATATTAAAGAGATAATTAGGAGCAGGACTCC
>NW_012327908.1:0-1229 GCF_000151885.1 Dipodomys ordii
ATCCCCCTTCCCAGAAATTTTTTCATCCTCCCAAACTGAAACTAGGCCCCCCAATCAGCCCCCCACTTTCCCATTTTTCTCACCATACCTACACCCTAGTCCCCAATTCATGATGTCCCAAGGGCGGACATGTGAGAGTGAACTGTATCACCAGTGGCTGGGCCTGTGTCTAACAACACACTGGCTAGAACAGACACCACCAGCTCCTCCCGCATCCTGAGAGTGCTCCCTAGAGAATAGCTGCCTTCCCAAAATCAGCGTGACACAAGGCAGACCCAGAGCCCTATCTAACGCTTCTTCCCAGCCCATGGCACGGATCCCGCCGCCACCCCCACGCCTTCGGGCTTCCCTGGATTCCTGCTCCTAATTATCTCTTTAATATCTCTTTATCTTCCAGCCCCTGCTTCCTGACCGGATGGTGATATCTGAAGCACTCAGCGGCAACCAGACAGCCAGAGGGGAACGCGAGCCATCCATGCAGGTGGCGTAACCGTCCATCCTCACCCCCCCCCGCAGGCGATTACTCGACCACGACCACGACCTCCGACCCCCCCCACCGCACCAAAATCCACAACCCTACCCTCGGAACAAAATAAAACAAATTTGCTTGAATCTCACGCTGCCTTTTGTTTGTAATTGACGCAATAGGCGAAGGGGAGGGATCTCATTTCTGGTGCCTGACGGGGGGGGGAGGGGGGAGGGGGCGGGGGAATTGGAGAGGAGAGAAGAGGGGGCAGAGGGCATCTCAGTGTATCTGTGTGTGTGCGTGCGTGCATCTTTGAGGAAACTCAAAGATCGGACGCGACAGAGCATGTATGTAGTCCAGCCGGACCAATTCACCACGTCTCTGTCTCTTGTCTCTCTGTTTCTGTTTCTCTATTTCTCTCTCTGTGTCTCTCTTTGTCTCTGTCTGTCTGTCTGTCTGTCTCCCTGTCTGTCTATCTCTCTCTCTCTCTCTCGTTTGAATTCTCTCTCCCGCCCGCCCGCCCGCCCGCACTCCCTCCCTCCTTTTCCTCTCGACTTGCCAGTCAATCCTGGGGCTTGAGCTACTGTACTGGCGCTCCAACACACAACGGTCCCACTCCGAGCCTGCCTGCCTGCCTGCCTGCCTATGCATGGGCCCTATACTACAACGAGGCACATCATCATCCTCACCCCACCCCTTCTCTGAAAAGAAGAGCAGTCTCTCTCGGGGCCAGCCAGCCTGGGCCGGTTTCTCAGTCAGTCTG
>NW_012327909.1:0-1229 GCF_000151885.1 Dipodomys ordii
TCACGGTCTTTCCTGCCCGGGCTGGTTTTGAACCGCGATCCTCTGATCTCAGCCTCCTGAGTAGCTAGGATTACAGGCGTGAGCCACCAGCGCCCGGCTTACAGGCATATTTTCTAAGTTGAAGAATTTTACATCTACAGGAGATCTGGGTTTATAATGAGCACACTGCATAACTTAGAAATTGAACAACAGAGCCTGACCTCTATTCCATGAGTTATATACACTTTTATATTTTATAATTATATTGTCATTTTGGAAAATGTATTAGAATAAATGAATGAGGGCTATTACTTAGCCAAGTTTTAGGGAGGTTCATTTTCTCTACTAACAAGGACAAGTAAAGCATGATGATGGTAGCGTCTCCCATAATGACCTTGTTCTGGTTTTGAAGATCTACACAGCTGGTCCTGCATGACCTACACTAGGTCAGCTCCCTGAGGTGTCCCTTGAGAGTTTCCAATTGTGTGGTGATGATGGCGGCCACATGGTAAGAACTGAGAACACAAAATCCTGAGTTCAACACTGCTGGAGGAATATCAATACCAAATTTCAAACTCTACTATAAAGCCATAGTAATCAAAACAGCTTGGTATTGGCATAAGAACAGACCTCAGGACCAATGGAATAGAATTGAAAACCCAGAAATGAACCTACAGACCTATAGTCATCTAATCTTCGATAAGGGAGCTAAAACAATAGAATGGAAGAAAGACAACCTCTTCAGTAAATGGTGCTGGCAAAATTGGTTAACTACTTGTAGAAAACTTAAGCTAGATCCTTATATATCACCCTGCACCAGAATCAACTCCAAATGGATCAAAGACCTGGAAGTCAAAGCAGACACTCTGAAAACATTACAGGATGGAATAGGAGAAACCCTAGGTCTCCTCGGCTCAGGCCGAAATTTTCTGAATAGAGACCCAGAAACACAACAAATCAAAGAAAGGTTGGACAAATGGGATTGCATAAAGTTGCAGAGCTTCTGCATGGCAAAGGACATAGCTAGCAAGATCAATAGAAAGCCCACAGATTGGGAGAAGATCTTTACTAGCCATACAACAGACAAGGGTCTCATATCTAAAATATACTTGGAACTCAAAAAATTAAATCCCTCAACAACAAATCCTCAAAGGAACAACTGCCCAATAAATAAGTGGGCAAAAGACTTAAAGAGAAACTTCTCTGAAGAAGAAAGAAGGATGGCCAATAGACACATGAAGAAATGCTCA
>NW_012327910.1:0-1229 GCF_000151885.1 Dipodomys ordii
TCACCCCCTCCCCCTCCCCCTCCGCAACACGTCGGCTGGCGGTCGAAACCCCGCCCTCCCCCCCTCCCCGTCGTCATGGCTACGACAGAGGAAAAGCAAATGATGATAATAATGAATCATAACAACCTATATGTATGTGTATGTCAGAACTCTCACTCCCCACTCCCAGGTAGGTGAGGACTGACTGACTGACTGAGTGACTGACCCGACCCGTGTTTTGCCCCTCCCGCCGCCCCATCCACCTTGTCGACGGCGAACGCGCGCCATCTAGTGGTGGTTTTGTGAATTGCAGTTTTCTCTCATGAAATGCATGGGGGAAAAAAAAGAACAAACAAACCACGCACTGACTGACTGAGAAAACCGGCCCAGGCTGGCTGGCCCCGAGAGAGACTGCCTTCTTTTCAGAGAAGGGGTGGGGTGGGGATGATGATGTGCCTCGTTGGAGTATGGGGCCCATGCATAGGCAGGCAGGCAGGCAGGCAGGCTCGGAGTGGGACGTTGTGTGTTGGAGCGCCAGTACAGTAGCTCAAGCCCCAGGATTGACTGGCAAATCGAGAGGAAAAGGAGGGAGGGAGTGCGGGCGGGCGGGCGGGCGGGAGAGAGAATTCAAACGAGAGAGAGAGAGAGAGAGAGAGAGACAGACAGACAGACAGTCAGACAGACAGACAGAGACAAAGAGAGACACAGAGAGAGAAATAGAGAAACAGAAACAGAGAGACAAGAGACAGAGACGTGGTGAATTGGTCCGGCTGGACTACATACATGCTCTGTCGCGTCCGATCTTTTAGTTTCGCACACACACAGATACACTGAGATGCCCTCTGCCCCCTCTTCTCTCCTCTCCAATTCCCCCGCCCCCTCCCCCTCTTCCCCCCTCAGGCACCAGAAATGAGATCCCTCCCCTTCGCCTATTGCGTCAATTACAAACAAAAGGCAGCGTGAGATTCAAGCAAATTTGTTTTATTTTGTTCCGAGGGTAGGGTTGTGGATTTTGGTGCGGTGGGGGGGTCGGAGGTCGTGGTCGTGGTCGAGTAATCGCCTGCGGGGGGGAGTGAGGATGGACGGTTACACCACCTGCATGGATGGCTCGCGTTCCCCTCTGGCTGTCTGGTTGCCGCTGAGTGCTTCAGATATCACCATCCGGTCAGAAGCAGGGGCTTGAAGATAAAGAGATATTAAAGAAATAATTATGAGCACGACTCCAGGGAGCCCCGAAGGCGGGGGGGGGG
>NW_012327911.1:0-1229 GCF_000151885.1 Dipodomys ordii
GCGAAAAGTCTGGGGAAAAGGTTGGCTTGATCCTTTCATTGGGGTCTGTTTAATAAAGAGGACCTAATTGAACACAATTACCTTATTGCAGTTTCTTCTACTGGGTGTAAAAGAGAAATTATAGATATCCCCGCCCCCCCCCCGCCTTCCGGCTTCCCTGGAGTCCTGCTCCTAATTATCTCTTTAATATCTCTTTATCTTCCAGCCCCTGCTTCCTGACCGGATGGTGATATCTGAAGCACTCAGCGGCAACCAGACAGCCAGAGGGGAACGCGAGCCATCCATGCAGGAGTCGTAACCGTCCATCCTCACCCCCCCGCCGCAGGCGATTACTCGACCACGACCACGACCTCCGACCCCCCCCCCCCGCACCAAAATCCACAACCCTACCCTCGGAACAAAATAAAACAAATTTGCTTGAATCTCACGCTGCCTTTTGTTTGTAATTGACGCAATAGGCGAAGGGGAGGGATCTCATTTCTGGTGCATGACGGGGGGGGGAGGGGGGAGGGGGCGCGGGAATTGGAAAGGAGAGAAGAGGGGGCAGAGGGCATCTCAGTGTATCTGTGTGTGTGCGTGCGTGCATCTTTGAGGAAACTCAAAGATCGGATGCGACAGAGCATGTATGTAGTCCAGCCGGACCAATTCACCACGTCTCTGTCTCTTGTCTCTCTGTTTCTGTTTCTCTATTTCTCTCTCTGTGTCTCTCTTTGTCTCTGTCTGTCTGTCTGTCTGTCTGTCTGTCTGTCTGTCTCTCTCTCTCTCTCTCGTTTGAATTCTTTCTCCCGCCCGCCCGCCCGCACTCCCTCCCTCCTTTTCCTTTCGACTTGCCAGTCAATCCTGGGGCTTGAGCTACTCTACTGGCGCTCCAACACACAACGGTCCCACTACAAGCCTGCCTGCCTGCCTGCCTGCCTATGCATGGGCCCCATACTCCAACAAGGCACATCATCATCCCCACCCCACCCCTTCTCTGAAAAGAAGGCAGTCTCTCTCGGGGCCAGCCAGCCTGGGCCGGTTTTCTCAGTCAGTCAGTGCGTGGTTTGTTTGTTCTTTTTTTCCCCCATGCATTTCATGAGAGAAAACTGCAATTCACAAAAACACCACTAGATGGCGCGCGTTCGCCGTCGACAAGGTGGATGGGGCGGCGGGAGGGGCAAAACACGGGTCGGGTGAGTCACTCACTCAGTCAGTCAGTCCTCACCTACCCGGCAGTGGGGAGTGAGTGA
>NW_012327912.1:0-1229 GCF_000151885.1 Dipodomys ordii
GGGGACACAGCAGGCACACATTATTGGACACAGCGGGGAAACAGCGGGGGACAAAGCGGGGGGCACTGCAGGACACAGGGGGGGACCCAGCGGGGACACAGCGGGGGAAACAGTGGGTGCCACAGCGGGACATCGCGGAACACAGCGGGGGACACAGCGGGAAACAGCGGGGGACAAAGCGGCGGACACAGCGATACACAGCGGGACATACCGGTGGACACAGCGGGACACAGCGGGGTCACAGCAGGGTACAAGCGAGGACACAGCGGGACTCAGAGGGAAACTGCCGGGAACCAGCAAGGGACTCAGCGGGGGACAGCAGGTACACATTGGGGGACAACAGGGACACAGCAGGATACAGTGGGGGACACAGTGGGGGACACAGCTGGACACAGCAGGGGACAAGCGAGGACACAGAGGACACAGCTTGACACAGCGGGGACACAGTTGGACACAGCTGGGGACACAGCAGGACAGAGCGGGAACACAGCGGGGAAACAGCGGGATACAGCGGGAAACAGCGGGACACAGCGGGACACAGCGGGGGACACAGCGAGGGACAGAGCGATGACACAGCGGGACACCGCAGGACACAGGGGGACTCAGCAGGGTCACAGCAGGACACAGCGGGACACAGCTGGACACAGCGGGACACAGCGGTGACACAGCGGGACACAGCGCCTGGACACAGCGGGGGACACAGCAGGACAAACGGGACACAGCATGGGACACAGCAGGACACAGCGTGGGACACAGCGGGGGACAGAGCGGGACACAACGGGGAACACAGCGAGGACACAGCGGGACCCAGCGGGACACAGCGTCGATACAGCGGGGATACAGCGTTACACAGCGTGGTACACATCTGTGGACACAACGGGACACAGTGGAGGCACAGCGGGACACAGCAAGCCACAGTGGGACACAGCGGGAGACAGCAAGGACAGAGCGCGACATAGCGGGACACAGCGGGACACAGCGGGACACAGCAGGACACAGCGTGACACAGCAAGGACACAGCAGGGACACATCAGTGACATAGTGGGACACAGCGGGGAACACAGCGTGGGAAACAGCGAGGACACAGCGGGACACAGAGGGACACAGTGGGACACAGCGGGGACACAGCAGTAGACACAGCGTGACCCAGTGGGGGACAAAGCGGGACACAGCGGGGACTCACCCGGGGACACAGCGGGGGACAAATTGGGACACCACGGGACATAGGG
>NW_012327913.1:0-1229 GCF_000151885.1 Dipodomys ordii
ATATGCGGTGTGAAATTCCGCACAGATGCGTATGGAGAAAATACCGCATCAGGCGGCCATTCGGCAATTCAGGGTTCCTACCCCCTCCCCGTTCGTCTTGGCTACGACAGAGGAAAAGCAAATGATGATAATAATGAATCATAACAACCTATATGTATGTGTATGTCAGAACTCTGACTCCCCACTGCCGGGTAGGTGAGGACTGACTGACTGAGTGAGTGACTGACCCGACCCGTGTTTTGCCCCTCCCGCCGCCCCATCCACCTTGTCGACGGCGAACGCGCGCCATCTAGTGGTGGTTTTGTGAATTGCAGTTTTCTCTCATGAAATGCATGGGGGAAAAAAAAGAACAAACAAACCACGCACTGACTGACTGAGAAAACCGGCCCAGGCTTGCTGGCCCCGAGAGAGACTGCCTTCTTTTCAGAGAAGGGGTGGGGTGGGGATGATGATGTGCCTCGTTGGATTATGGGGCCCATGCATAGGCAGGCAGGCAGGCAGGCAGGCTCGGAGTGGGACCGTTGTGTGTTGGAGCGCCAGTACAGTAGCTCAAACCCCAGGATTGACTGGCAAGTCGAGAGGAAAAGGAGGGAGGGAGTGCGGGCGGGCGGGCGGGCGGGAGAGAGATTTCAAACGAGAGAGAGAGAGAGAGACAGACAGACAGACAGACAGACAGACAGACAGACATAGACAAAGAGAGACACAGAGAGAGAAATAGAGAAACAGAAACAGAGAGACAAGAGACAGAGACGTGGTGAATTGGTCCGGCTGGACTACATACATGCTCTGTCGGGTCCGATCTTTGAGTTTCCTCAAAGATGCACGCACGCACACACACAGATACACTGAGATGCCCTCTGCCCCCTCTTCTCTCCTCTCCAATTCCCCCGCCCCCTCCCCCGTCCCCCCCCCAATCAGGCACCAGTAATGAGATCCCTCCCCTTCGCCTATTGCGTCAATTACAAACAAAAGGCAGCGTGAGATTCAAGCTAATTTGTTTTATTTTGTTCCGAGGGTAGGGTTGTGGATTTTGGTGCGGGGGGGGGGGCTCGGAGGTCGTGGTCGTGGTCGAGTAATCGCCTGCGGGGGGGGTGAGGATGGACGGTTACGCCACCTGCATGGATGGCTCGCGTTCCCCTCTGGCTGTCTGGTTGCCGCTGAGTGCTTCAGATATCACCATCCGGTCAGGAAGCAGGGGCTGGAGATAAAGAGATATTAAAGAGATATTT
>NW_012327914.1:0-1229 GCF_000151885.1 Dipodomys ordii
GGGGACAGGGTCGAGACAGAGAGGGACACAGCGGGGGACACAGCGGGAAACAGCGGCGGACACAGCGGGACACAGCGGGGGACACAGCGGGGGACACAGCGGGACACAGCGGGACATAGCGGGATACACAGGGGAGACACAGCGGGACACAGCGGGACACAGCGGGGGACACAGCAAGGACACATTGGGACACAGCGAGGACACAGCAGGACTCAGCCGGGGACACAGCTGTACACAGCGGGACACAGCGGGACACAGCGGGGAAACAGCGGGAGACACAGCGGGACACAACGGGACACAGCGGGGGACACAGCGGGGGACACAGCGGGACACAACGGGGAACACAACGAGGACAGAGTGGGACCCAGCGGGACACAGCGTCGATACAGCGGGAACACAGCGTTACACAGCGGGGTACACAGCTGGGGACACAAAGGGTCACAGTGGGGGACACAGTGGGACACAACAGGACACAGGGTGACACAGCGGAGACAAAGCATGAGACACAGCGGGGACAGAGCGGGAGACAGCGGGGAACACAGCAAGGACACAGCTTGACACAGTGGGGACACAGCGTGGACTCAGTGGGGGACACAGCGGGAGACAAAGCGGGACACCACGGAACACAGCGGGACACAGCGGGAAACAGCGGTGACCCTGCGGGGACACAGCTGGACACAGCAGGGGACACAGCTGGGGACACAGCGGAACACAGTGGGGGACAGAGTGTGGGACAAAGCGAGACACAGCGGGGACAAAGCTGGACACAGCGGGGTACACAGCGGGACAGAGCTGGAATACAGCGGGAACACAGTGGGATACAGCGGGTCACAGCAGAGAAACAGCGGGACACAGCGGGGGACACAGCGAGCACACAGCGGGACACAGCGGGGGACAAAGCGAGGACACAGCGGGACACAGCGGGGGAAACAGCAGGGGAGAGCGGAGACAGAGAGGGGCCACAGTGGGACACAGCAGTGACACAGCTGGACACAGCTGGGTACACAGCGGGACACAGCGGGGACACAGCGGGGGACACAGCGGGACACAGCGGGACACAGTGGGGGACACACCGAGGACACAGCGGGACACAACGGGGGACACAGCGAGGATACAGCGGGACACAGCGGGGGACACAGCGGTACACAGCGGGGACACAGCAGTGGACACAGCCGGACACAGCGGGGGACACAGCGGGACACAGCGGGGGACACAGCGGAACACAGTGG
>NW_012327916.1:0-1228 GCF_000151885.1 Dipodomys ordii
ACGTATGTTTCTTTGGGCCTGGCTTACTTCACTTAATATAATATTAACCAAGTCTTTCCATTTTCTAACAAATGTGAAAATTTCATTCTTTCTAATGGAGGCATAGAATTCCAGTGTGTGTGTGTGTGTGTGTGTGTGTGTGTGTGTGTGTGTGTGTGTGTCACATTTTCTTGATCCATTCATGAACTGAGGATCATCGAGATTGGTTCCATATCTTATCTATGGTGAATAATGCTGCAATAAACATGGTTGCACAGGCAACTTTGGTATGACCTAGTTTGTGATCATTTGGGTAAAGCCTAAATGCCCAAAAGTGGGATTGCTGGGACATAGGGGATCTTTACATGGAGTCTATGGAAGAACTTCCATACTGCTTTCCAAAGTGGTTAAACAAGTTTACACTCCCACCATCAAAGAAATAGGGTTCTGTTTTACCCACATCCCCTCCAACATGTTATTATTACATTTCTTGATTATAGCCATTCTAACTACAATAATGTTGTCTTGATTTGCATTTCTTTTGTGGCTAGAATAGTTGAGCATTTCTTCATGTGTCTAATGGCCATTTTTTTCCTCTTCAAAGAAGCGTCGCTTTAAGTTTTTAGCCCACTTAATTATCGAGCAGTTGTTTCTTTGAGGATTTGCTGTTGGGAAATTTTAATTTTTTGAAGCCTAAGTACATTTTAGATATAAGACCTTGTCCATTTTATACCTCATGAAGATATTCTCCAAGAACGTGTGCTTTCTATAGATATTGCTAGCTATGAACTTTGCCTTGCAGAAGCTCTCATGTTTCATGCAATCCCATTTGTCCTACCTTTCTTTGATTTCTTTTTATTGACTATTGTAATATGTTTATTACATACCAACTGCATCAGCACTTGGAATGTATAATTCCATCTCATCTTGTAATAGTAAATTACTTGTTTCATGAAGAGATGAATTAAGGAATGAATTTCTTAACTGATTTTTCTTTTCTCTTTGTTTCTAACTCTCTATTAAGAAAATTTCGGTATGTGCTAAAAAGCCCTAGAGTTAATCCTATTCCTTCATGTAATGTTTTCATTGTGTTCTCTTGTATTTTAAGGTCTTTGATCCATTTGGAGTTGATTCTTGTTCATGGTGATATGTCTGGATCCAGCTTTAGTTTAACAGGTGTTTAACCAATTTTGCCCACACCATTTACTCAAAAGACTCTCTTTCTTCCATTCTCTTTTTTAAACTCCAT
>NW_012327917.1:0-1228 GCF_000151885.1 Dipodomys ordii
AAATGCATGAAAGAAAAAAAAACATTAAAATACATATCTAAGGATTCATTTCCTAACATCACATTATCTGGCCTTTCCACTGACTCATACATATACTAGATATGCAAATAAGGGAAATCCATGGGACCTATGTTTCTTTGGGCCTGGCTTACTTCACTTAATATAATTTTTTCCAAGATTTTCCATTTCCTAACAAATGGTGCAATGTCATTCTTTCTGATGGAGGCATAGAATTCCATTGTGTATATATACCACATTTTCTTGATCCATTCATCTACTGAGGGGCATCTGGGCTGGTTCCATATCTTAGCTATTCCACCTGTATTCTTAAATGACTTGTTTTTCCTCATCTCCTCCAAAAATTATTCCGACATCAAATATAGTGAAAGTAGGGGTTAAACAGATTTTTGAATGAAATGTGTGTGAGCATGTAGCTTGTGAAAATAGTAATGAAAAGCTAGGCACTGGAAGCTCAGGCCTGTAAAACTAGCTACTCAGAACGCTGAGATATGAGGAACTCAGTTCAAAGACAACTGGGCAAAAAAGACTCTTACTTCCTGTAAGATTAAATTAAAAGAAAGCTGGGCTGTGCTTCAAATGGTAGAGTGCTAGCATCACATACAAAAGCTAAGGGACAGTATCTAGGTCCTGAATTCAAGTCCCAGTACTGGCTCTCATACAAAAAATAATCATGTCAACACCACAGTATATGCATATGTTAGCAAGGGATGTAGATGAATGGGATGACGACATCATTTACCTCACCTTTAGTCTCAAGCATTCTGTGCAGCATAGCTCAGTGTGTGAAAAGCCCTAGGTGAAATCTTTTCTCAAAACCAGCAGCTACACCCTCATTTCCCTCTGCACATTTATATTGTGTGTATATTTATATTATGTGTGTGTATATACACACACATGCACACACACACACATAAAGGGCTACATTTTTCTAATTAATTTTGAAATACATAACCATACACACATCTTTTAGAGGAACGTGACACGAGATAGGCACTTTAGGAAGCACGGAATCACTAGGGCCGCAGCTTTAATGGGAGCGGTTCTCACAAGAGGGATTTGTGGTTCTCAATAGGCCGCCAGCTCATTCTTCGCTTTCCTAAAGCGGCAAATGCAGAAAAGCGGTCAAAAATCCAGACGCTCAACGAAATCCACTTGCGGTAAAATAACCAAGCAGGTTCTCCATCCCCTGGGTGCTATCAGGAGAGAA
>NW_012327918.1:0-1228 GCF_000151885.1 Dipodomys ordii
GAAGAGAAGAAGAAGACGAAGAAGAAGAACAAGAAGAAGTATTATGAAGAAGAAGAAGAAGAAGAAGAAGAAGAAGAAGAAGAAGAAGAAGAAGAAGAAGAAGAAGAAGAAGAAGAAGAAGAAGAAGAAGGAGAAGCATAAGGAGAAGCAGTAGAAGCATAAGAAGCAGAAGCAGGAGAAGCAGAAGCAGAAGAAAAAGAATAAGCAAAAGAAGCAGAAGCAGAAGCACTGGGAGAAGCAGAAGAAGGAGAAGGAGCAGCAGAAGGAGAAGCAGAAGCAGAAAGAGAAGCAGAAACAGAAGGAGAACACGAAGGAGAAGCAGGAGAATCAGAAGAAGCAGAAGTAGAAGCAGAAAGAGGAGAAGAAGGAGAAGCAGAAGTAGAATCAGAAGAAACAGAAGAAGAAGCAGAAGAAAAAGAAGCAAAAGAAACAGAAGAAGAAGAAGAGCAGAAGCAGAAGCAGAAGGAGAAGCAGAAGGAGAAGGAGAAGCAGAAAGAGAAGCAGGAGAAGCAGAAGAAGCAGGAGAAGCAGAAGAAACAGGAGAAGCCGAAGAAGCAGAAGCAGAAGGAGAAGCAAAAGAAGGAGAAGGAGAAGCAGAGGCAGAAGAAGAAGCATAAGGACAAGCACAAGCAGAAGGAGATGCAGAAGGAGAAGCAGGAGAAGCAGAAGAAGAAGAAGTCGGAGGAGAAGCAGAAGTAGGAGAAGGAGAAGGAGGAGAAGCAGAAGCAGAAGGAGAAGCAGAAGCGGAATGAGAAGCAGAAAGAGAAGCAGGAGAAGCACAAGAAGCAGAAGCAGGAGAAGCCGAAAGAGAAGAAGCAGAAGAAGCAGAATCAGAAGCTGAAGTAGAAGCAGAAGCAGAAGGAGAAGCAGCAGAAGAAGTAGAACCAGAAATTCAGGCATGAGAAACAGAAGAAGCAGAAGCAGAAGGAGAAGCAAAAAGAGAAGCAGTAGGAGAAGTAGAAGAAACAGCAGAAGGAGAAGCAGCAGAAGAAGCAGAATAACAAGCAGGAGAAGCAGAAGCAGAAAGAGAAGTAGAAGCAGAAGAAACAGAAGCAGAAGAAGAAGCAGTAGAAGCACAAGAAGCAGAAGCCGGAGAAGCAGCAGCAGAAGATAAAGAAGAAGCATAAGAAGCTGAAGCAGAGGGAGAAACAAAAGAAGGAGAAAGAGCAGAAGAAGGTGAAGCAGAAGGAGATGCAGAAGCAGAAAGAGAAGCAGAAACAGAAGGAGA
>NW_012327919.1:0-1228 GCF_000151885.1 Dipodomys ordii
TATGTGGAGGAGGAGAGAGAGAGAAGGAGAGAGAAGAGAAGAAGCAAAGGAGAGAAGGAGCAAAAAGAGAAGGAGAAGAAGAAGCAGAAGAGGAAGAAGCGGAAGGAGAAGAAGAAGGAGAAGCAGAAAGAGAAGCAGGAGAAGCAGAAGAAGCAGTAGCAGGAGGAGCAGAAACAGAAGAAAAAGAAGAAGCATGAGAAGCAGAAGCAGAGGGAGAAGGAGAAGATGTCGAAGTAGAAGGAGAAGCAGAAGGAAAAGCAGAAGAACGAGAAGGAGAAGGAGAAACAGAAGGAAAAGAAGAAGGAGAGGCAGAGGGAGAAGCCGAAGGAAAAGCAGGAATACAGAAGAAGCAGAAGCCAAAGGTGAACCAAAAGAAGCAGGAGAAGCAGAAGCAGAAGAAGAAGCATAAGAACAAGCACAAGCAGAAGGAGATGCAGAAGGAGAAGCAGGAGAAGCAGAAGAAGCAGAAGCTGAAGGAGAAGCAGAAGTAGGAGAAGGAGTAGAAGCAGAAGCAGAAGGAGAAGCAGAAGCAGAATGAGTAGCAGAAAGAGAAGCAGGAGAAGCACAAGAAGCAGAAGCAGGAGAACCCGAAAGAGAAGAAGAAGAAGAAGCAGAAACAGAAGCAGGAGAAGCTAAGAAGCAGAAGCAACTGAAGCAGAAGCAAAAGAAACAGAAGAAGCATAAGTTGCAGAAGCAAAAGCAGAAGTAGAAGCAGAAGAACGAGAAGGAGAAAGAGAAATATAAGGAGAAGCATAAGGAGAAGCAGAAGCAGAAGGAGAAGCAGAAGTAGGAGAAGGAGAAGGAAGAGCAGCAGAAGCAATAGGAGAAGCAGAAGGATTAGCAGAAGCAAATTAGAAGCAGAAAGAGAAGCAGTAGAAGCAGAAGAAGCAGGAAAAGCAGAAGCAAAAGAAAGAGAAGAAGAAGAAGAAGAAGAAGAAGAAGAAGAAGAAGAAGAAGAAGAAGAAGAAGAAGAAGAAGAAGAAGAAGAAGAAGAAGAAGAAGAAGAAGAAGGAGAAGGAGAAGGAGAAGCAGAAGGAGAAGCAGAAGAAGCAGAAGAAGCAGAAGAAACAGAAGCAAGAGAAGCAGAAGCAGAAGAAAAAGAATAAGCATAAGAAGCAGAATGAGAGGGAGAAGCAGAAGGAGAAGGAGCAGCAGAAGGAGAAGCAGAAGCAGAAAGAGAAGCAGAAACAGAAGGAGAACAAGAAGGAAAAGCAGGAGAATCAGAAGT
>NW_012327920.1:0-1228 GCF_000151885.1 Dipodomys ordii
AGTGCACACTTTCATCTGAAGAGCTGAGGGCCTTCTGGCAGGCCCAAAGTTCAAACCCCATAACCTACAACCAAACAAAAGGTAGCTGAATTTTCTGCATAACTATGTCTACAGTAGAAATGCCATGATGTGTTGTGAACTATTCCAGACCTGTGAGAGGCTCTGAGTTTTGTCTACAGTTGGTCTGATGATGGTAGTGCCATCATCTCTGGGGTGGAATATTCAGGGTGCTCAGGGACTGCTGAGGCTTTGGGCTACCAGTGTGTGTGTCTGTCTGTTCATGTGTCTTTTGTCTGTGTGTGTCTGTGTCTGTGTGTTTGGATGTAGAAGACCTGGGCCTTGAACTCAAGGTCTAGGTGAAGTTCCTATGCTTCTGTGCTCAAAGCTAGTGCTCTAACACTTGAGCTGCATCTCCATTTCTGGCTATTTGGTGGTTCATTGGAGATAAGAGCCTCACAGACATTTCTGTGCTGGCTGGCTTTGACCTCAGCCTCCTGAGTAGCTAGGATGACAGGTGTGAGACAGTAGTGCCACATTTGTGTGTGTGTGAGTGTGTGTGTGTCCCTCATCTTTCTCTGTCACTTTCAGGGTGCCTTTCTGCCTCTTTCTGACCTTGGATGGTGCCCCTCCTCCACATCGACTTTGTCTTTAGCCTCCTATCAGGGTCTACAATGAGTGCTAAATTGCCAGAGACCTGAGTTCAAGCTTTTCTTTGGGGCCCAAGTCCAGCTGTCCAAATCTTTGGCCTCCTGCAGGGGATTCTGAGTCAGCTGGGCCAGCTGCAATAGAGTCTTGCCTGTCTCTGGGTGGGGAACTCAGACATGGGATGTCCTGCCCTTTTCCTCAGCTAGACCTCTGGCTGGATGTCCTTCTCAGCAAGCTGGAAGTGAGTGGGGGAAGAGGGTTGCCGGTGGCTCTGGCCAACTCCAGCTTGATAGCGGACTGAAGGCTGCCCAAGCAAGGAGGATTCCGGGCTGCATTGGAAGTGAGGCCAAGGTGGCTTGGAAATATCTATTGGTGTCTAGGAAATGTCCACGTACTTTATTGCAGGCAAGTCTACCTTCCAGCCCCATCTGGGCCTCTCCAATCCTTCTAGAGAATTCTGGATGCCCAGAATACAGAGGCACAGACTAGATTCCAGGGCCAGGGAATTGGGGGAGGAGAGACTGGTATGGCCAATACCTCAATGTTCTGGGGCATTAGCCTTGACCTGGGTATGCCACCCTTG
>NW_012327921.1:0-1228 GCF_000151885.1 Dipodomys ordii
CAGCTTGTCATTCTGCTTCTCCAGATTCTGCTTCTTCTGCTTCTCCTTCTGCTTCAGGTTCTGCTTCTGCTTCTTCGGATTCTTATGCTTCTGTTTCTCCTGCTTCTGCTTCTTCTGCTTCCCCTCCTTCTCTTTCTGCTTCTCCTTCTGTTTCTGCTTCTCCTTCTGCTTCTGCTTCTTGTCCTTCTCCTGATTCTTCTACTTCTGCTTCTCCTGTTTCTGCATCTCCTCCTTCTCCTTCTGTTGTTCTTTCTGCTTCTCCTGCTGCTTATCCTTCTCCTGCTCCTTCTTCTGCTTCTCTTTCTGCTTCTCCTTCTGTTTCTCCTTCTTCTCGTTCTTCTGCTTTTCCTTCTGCTTCTCCTTCTGCTTCTGCATCTTCTGCTTCTTCTGCTACTGCATCTGCTTCTTCTGTTTCTTCTGCTTCTCCTTGTACTTCTCCTACTGCTTTTGCTTCTCTGTCTGATTCTGCTTCTCCTTCTGGTTCTCCTTCTTATCCAGATTCTGCTTCTTCTGCTTCTCCTGCTTCTCCTTCTGCTTCAGGTTCTGCTTCTGCTTCTTCGAATTCTTATGCTTCTGCTTCTCCTGCTGCTGATTCTTCTGCTTCTCCTGCTTCCCTTTCTGCTTTTCCTTCTGTTTCTGCTACTCTTTCTGCTTCTGCTTCTTCTCCTTCTTCTGTTTCTTCTGCTTCTTGTTCTCCTGCTTCTGCTTCTCCTGCTTCTCGTTCTGCTTCTCTTTCTGCTTCCCTTTCGGCTTCTCCTTCTCCTTCTCCTCCTTCTGCTTCTCCTTCTGGTTCTGCTTCTTCTGATTCTCCAACTAATCCTTCTTCTTCTCCTTCTGTATCTGCTTCTCTTTCTGCTTCTCCATCTCCTTCTGCTTCACTTTCTGCTGCTCCTTCTCCTCCTTCTGTTTCTCCCTTTGCTTCTGCTTCTGCTTCTTATGCTTCTTCTTGTTCTTCTGCTTCTCCTGTTTCTGCTTCATATGATTCTACTGCTTCTTCTTCTGCTTCTGCTTCTTCTGCTTCTACTTCTCTTTCTGCTTCTGCTTCTCCTGCTTGTTTTTCTGCTTCTTCTGCAGCTTCTCCTTCTGCTGCTTCTTCTACTTCTCCTTCTGCTTCTCTTTTTGATTCTCTTTCTGCTTCTGTTTCTTCTGTTTCTCCTGCCTGAATTTCTGGTTCTACTTCTTCTGCTGCTTCTCCTTCTACTTATGCTTCTGTAAAAAAATTCTTCTC
>NW_012327922.1:0-1228 GCF_000151885.1 Dipodomys ordii
TCATTCTGTGATTGTTTCTAATATATTTGTAAAATGATTTCTTTGTTGCTTTGTATGTCCTTCCCCCACGGTATAACCCCTGCTTTCACTGTATTTGATGTTGGTATAATTTGTGGAGGGGGAAGGAAAAAAACAGATCATTTAAATAGGGATACAGGTGGACCCATTGCAACAATGAGATGTACAAGTCGTTATGTTGAAAAACAAACTTTACAACTTTGGTGGGGGGGGGAGGTCTGGGTAGGGTGGATGGGGGAAGGATGGGAAGACATGCATGGACACAGTGGGGGACAAGGTGGGACACAGCGAGGACACTGCATGACTCAGGATGACACAGTGGGATTCTTCGGGGACACTGCAGGATACACAGCAGGACACAGAGGGGACACAGATGGACTCAGCGGTTACACAGCGAGGACACACCAGGGACACAGCGCGACACAGCGGAGACACAGCAGGGACACAGTGCGACACAGCGAGGACACAGCGGACACAGTGTGGGATACAGCAGGGGACAGCGGTGACACACCGGCGAACAGCGGGGACACAGTGGGACACAGCGGGACACAATGGGGGACACAGTGGGACACAGCGGGGGACACAGTGAGGACACAGCGGGACACGGTGGGGACACAGCGAGGGACAGCAGGGACACACATGCGGACAGCGGGGACACAACGGGACACAGCGGTACACATCGAGGACACAGCGGGACACAGCGGGGACACAGCAGGTACACAGCGGGTCACAGCCTGGACACAGTGGGGGACACAGCGAGGACACAGCGGGACACAGAGGGATACACAGAGGGGACACAGTGTGACACATGGGGACACAGTGGGACACAGCGGGTGACCCAGCGAGGACACAGCGGAACACAAATGGGGACACAGCAAGGAAACAGCAGGACACAGTGGGAAAGAGCGAGACACAGCAGGGGACACAGCGGGGACAGAGCGGGACACAGTGGGACACAGCGGGGACACAGCAGGGGACACAGCAAGCAAGAGCGGGACACAGCGGGGGACACAGCCGGGAACACAGCGGGACACAGCAGGGGACACAGCGGGGACACATCAGGACAAGGCCGGACAGCTTTGGACACAGCGGGTGACACAGCGGGGGAAACAGCGGGAAACAGCGGGGGACACAGTGAGGACACAGCAGGACACAGCGGGGGACACAGCAGGACACAGCAGGGTACACAGAGGCAGACATAGCGGTATGA
>NW_012327923.1:0-1228 GCF_000151885.1 Dipodomys ordii
TCTGCTTCTATTTCTGCCTCTGCGCCTTCTGTTTCTTCTGCTTCTCCTGCTTCTTCTTCTCCTGCTATTCCTACTTCTCGTGTTGCTTCTCTTTCTGCGTCTCTTTCTGGTTCTGCTTATCCTTTTGCTTCTCCTACGCCTAATCCTTCTCTTTCGCCTTCTCCTTCTTGTTCTTCTGCTTGTCCTGGTGCTTCTGCTTCTGCTTATTCTACTATTTCTGTTTCTTCTGCTTCTGCTTCAGATTGTGCTTCTTCTGTTTCTCCTTCTGCTTCAGATTCTGCTTCTGCTTCTTCGGCTTCTCCTGTTTCTTCTGCTTCTGCTTCTCCTGCTTCTTCTGGTTCTCCTGCTTCTCTTTCTGCTTCTCCTTCTGCTTCTGCTTCTCCTTCTGCTTCTGCTTCTGCTCTTCTCCTTCTTCTGTTTCTTTTGCTTCTGTTTCTTCTTCTTCTTCTTCTTCTTCTTCTTCTTCTTCTTCTTCTTCTTCTTCTTCTTCTTCTTCTTCTTCTTCTTCTTCTGTTTCTTCTGATACTACTTCTGCTTCTCCTTCTGCTACTTCTCTTTCTGTTTCTACTTCTTTTGCTTATTCTATTTCTTCTGCTTCTCCTGCATCTACTGCTTCTCCTTATGCTTCTCCTTATGCTTCTCCTTATGCTTCTCCTTATGCTTCTCCTTCTTCTTCTTCTTCTTCTACTACTTCTTCTTCTTCTTCTTCTTCTTCTTCTTCTTCTTCTTCTTCTTCTTCTTCTTCTTCTTCTTCTTCTTCTTCTTCTTCTCTTTCTTCTGCTTCTCCTGGTTTTTCTGCTTCTACTGGTTCTCTTTTTGCTTCTCATTCTGCTTCTGCTTCTCCTTCTGCTTCTCCTATTGCTTCTGCTGCCCTTCCTTCTCCTTCTCCTATTTCTGTTTCTCCTTCTGCTTCTGCTTCTTCTGCTTCTCCTACTTCTCCTTCTGCATCTTCTTCTGCTTCTGCTTCTCCTTCTGCTGCTTCTTCTGCTTCTGCTTCTCCTTCTTCTGCTTCTCCTTCTGATTCTCCTTCTGCTTCTCCTTCTCCTTCTGCTCCTTCTCCTTCTTCTGCTTCTCCCTCTGATTCTGCTTCTTTTGCTTATTCTTTTTCTTCTGCTTCTGCTTCTCCTGCTTCTGCTTCTTCTGCTTCTACTGCTTCTCCTTATGCTTCTCTTTCGCCTCCTCCTCCTCTTCCTCCTCCTCCTCCTCTTTCTTCTTCTTCTTCTTCTTC
>NW_012327924.1:0-1228 GCF_000151885.1 Dipodomys ordii
GAGCTATAAGCTCCCGAGGCTGCGGCTCTGTGGCTACCCTGCCGGTGCCCATGGCGTGCCTTTGGGCGATGTCGTAAGTATGTGTAGGTCCGGACCTGCGGACTGCGTGGTGTGAGGATGGGGTCCCAAGCCTCCGGTGCGCAGTGTGGAGTCGTGCGTATGACCCCGCAGCGCTACCTCTGCCCGCGGATTCTGAGGTGCGGAGGTGTGGACGTGTGGAGGTGTCAGCCCGGAGGTGTGACGTTTGGGGTCTGGGGGTGTGGAGGTGTCGGGCGTCGAGGTCCGGAGGTGTGGAGCTCTGGAGGTGTGGCCTCTGGAGGTGTGGGGTGTGGAGGTGTGGAGGTGTGCAGGTGTGGAGCTGTGGGATGTGGAGGCGCGGCGGTGTGGCGGTGTGGGTGTCGGTGTGGGGTTTGGAGGTGTGGGATGTGGAGGCCTGGGGTGTGGAAGTGTGGAGGTGTGGAGGTGTGGGGTGTGGAGGTTTGGAGGTGTGGAGGTGTGGGCTCTGGAGGTGTGGGGTGTGGAGGTGTGGAGGTGCGGAGGTGTGGAGGTGTGGGGTGTGGAGGTGTGGAGGTGTGGGATGTGGATGTGTGGAGGTGTGGAGGTGTGGGGTGTGGGTGTGGTGTTTGGAGGTGTGGGATGTGGAGGTGTGGGTTGTGGAGGTGTGGAGGTATGTGGTGTGGAGGTGTGGGATGTGGAGGTGTGGGGTGTGGAGGTGTGGAGGTATGTGGTGTGGAGGTGTGGAGTGTGGAGGTGTGGAGGTGTGGGGTGTGGAGGTGTGGAGGTGTGGGATGTGGAGGTGTGGAGGTGTGGAGGTGTGGAGTGTGGAGGTGTGGGATGTGGAGGTGTGGGGTGTGGGGTGTGGAGGTGTGGGGTGTGGAGGTGTGGGGTGTGGAGGTGTGGAGGTGTGGAGGTGTGGGCTGTGGAGGTGTGGGGTGTGAGGTGTGGGTGTGGGGTGTGGAGGTGTGGCTGTGGAGGTGTGGGGTGTGAGGTGTGGGTGTGCGGTGTGGAGGTGTGGAGGTGTGGGGTGTGGAGGTGCGGGCGGCTCTGTGTGGGCCCGGAGCGTTTCAGCCGAGTCCCGGGTGGTGTCATGGCGGGTGGACCGTGTGTTTTTCTCCTGCAGCCGAGTCGCAGGCTCCGCACTCTCCCACTGGGGAAGGGGCCGCCCAGCCTGTTCACGCAAAGCGGACAAGGCTGCGTCCGTGCGGTTCGCAGGCGCAGCTCCCCATGG
>NW_012327925.1:0-1228 GCF_000151885.1 Dipodomys ordii
GAGAAGCAGATGAATGCATAAGCGGGGTAGCAGCAGATGAAGAAATAATCAGAATATGTAGATGGAGTAGAAGGAGTAGCAGAAGCAGATTGAGAAGCAGAAAGAGGAGAAAGAAGCAGTAGCAGGAGTAGCAGAAGTATTAAGATACAGAAGAAGTTTTAAGATAGCAGTAGCAGGATCTTGTAGCAGAATATACTGATCATAGCAGAAGTAGCAGTAGCAGAAGCAGAACGAGAAGCAGAAGAAGAAGAAGGAGAAGGAGAATGAGAAGGATTATGAGTAGGTAGAGCAGAAGGAGAATCTGAAGCAGAACGAGAAGCAGAAGGAGCAGCAGAAGGAGAAGCAGAAGGAGAAGCAGAAGGAGAAGCAGAAGAAGGAGAAGCAGAAGCAGAAGAAGCAGCAGAAGGAGAAGCAGAAGCAGAAGAAGATGCTGAAGGAGAAGCAGGAGAAGCAGAAGAAGCAAAAGCAGAAGGAGAAGCAGAAGTAGGAGAAGGAGAAGGAGAAGGAAGGGCAGCAGAAGCAATAGAAGAAGCAGAATGAGAAGCAGAAGCAGAATGAGAAGCAGAAAGAGAAGCAGTAGAAGCAGAAGAAGCAGGAAAGGAAGAAGCAGAAGAAAGAGAAGAAGAAGAAGAAGAAGAAGAAGAAGAAGAAGAAGAAGAAGAAGAAGAAGAAGAAGAAGAAGAAGAAGAAGAAGAAGAAGAAGAAGAAGAAGGAGAAGGAGAAGGAGAAGGAGAAGCAGGACAAGCATAAGGAGAAGCATAAGGAGAAGCATAAGGAGAAGTAGTAGAAGCAGAAGAAGCAGAAGAAGCAGAAGCAGAAGAAAAAGAATAAGCAAAAAAGCAGAAGCAGAAGCACTGGGAGAAGCAGAAGCAGAAGCAGGGGGAGAATCAGAAGAAGGAGAAGCAGAAGGAGAAGCAGAAGAAACAGAAGGACAACAAAAGGAGAAGCAGGAGAATCAGAAGAAGCAGAAGTAGAAGCAGAAAGAGAAGGAGAAGAAGGAGAAGCAGAAGTAGAATCAGAAGAAACAGAAGAAGAAGCAGAAGAAACAGAAGCAAAGGAGACGCAGAAGGATAAGCAGAAGAAGCAGAAGCAGCAGAAGCAGTAGCAGAAGAATGAGAAGAAGCATACTCAGAAGCAGAAAGAGAAGCAGAAGAAGGAGACATCGAAGGAGCTGGAGATGAAGAAGGAGTACAGGACTAGCAGAAGAAGCAGAAGCAGGAGATTCAGA
>NW_012327926.1:0-1228 GCF_000151885.1 Dipodomys ordii
TGGGGGAGTGATGGGGGGAGGCTGGGAAGGGATGGGAAGGGGAAACAAAGGAGGAGGCTACAATGGTTGACAAGATATGGACTCATTATCTTGCCCACGTAATTGTAACCCCTCTGTACAGTATTTTCACAATAAAACTAAATTAAAAAATAAAAAAAATATATTAAGTGAAGTACACCAGGCCTCCCTTTTTAGCAATAAATAATATATGTTTAAGGCAAGCAGAAAAGATCAAAAGCTAAGTACATATGACCTTATAAGATGACGATAAGCGAAATGAACTCCAAGACAGGAACACTAATGTTTTTTTTTTTCTTGCTATTGTTTTTAATGTATTTATAATGTTCTATTCATTTTTTTTGTTTCTTTGGTATGTTCTTCCAACACAGTATTACACCTGTTTTCACTGTATTTGTTTCTGGTGACCTGCATCTTGTATGCATATTTTTTATTTGAGGAGGGGAAAGGAAATAACTTAATGCTTATATAAGGATACAGTTTAACCTTTTGTAACAATGGGATGTACAAGACAGTATGTTGAAATCGTACTTTACAACATTGGTAGATGGTGGGTGGGAGAATTTGGTGAGGTGGGGAGGGAAGGGATGGTAGGGGAAAAAAGAAAGGAGGAGGTGACAATGCTCGTTAGGAATCCTTACTCATGTAACTGTAACCCTTCTGTACGGTATTTTTACAAGAAAAGCATTTTTAAAACAGCTTAAATAACATATAGTATGTTTCAATAATTTGAATGAGAAATCAATGAAAACATGTTTTTAATTTTCTTAATTTATAAAATAAAATGAGGGGTGGGAAGGTGGCTTAGGGGTAGAGTGATTGTGGTACATGCATGAGGCCCTGAGTTTGATTTCTCAGCACCACATAAGCAGAAAAAAGCCAGAAGTGCTGCTGTGGCTCAAATGGTGGAGTACTATCCTTCAGCTGAAAAGCAGAGAGACAGTGCCCAGACCCAGAGTTCCGAAGTCAGGGTCATGACTGACAAAATGAAAGAAAGAAAGAAAGAAAGAATGAATGAAAGAAAGAAAGAAAGAGAGAGAGAGAGAGGGAAAGAGAGAGAAATAGAGCGAAAGAAAGGAAGAAAGGAGAAAAGAAAGAAAGTAAGTAAGAAGGAAGGAAGGAAGAAAGGAATGAAGGAAGGAAGAGAGAGAGAAAGAAAGGAGGGAGGGAGGGAAATAGGCAGAGAGGGAAGGAGGGAAGGGAAAGAGGG
>NW_012327927.1:0-1228 GCF_000151885.1 Dipodomys ordii
GAGATCAGACATAAGAAAAATGGAGTAGACATTACCTGTCAAGGGCTTGGGGAGTGGCAAGAGTCTGGGGGGGGGAGGACCACCCCCCCCCCGCCTTCGGGATTCCCTGGAGTCCTGCTCCTAATTATCTCTTTAATATCTCTTTATCTTCCAGCCCCTGCTTCCTGACCGGATGGTGATATCTGAAGCACTCAGCGGCAACCAGACAGCCAGAGGGGAACGCGAGCCATCCATGCAGGAGGCGTAACCGTCCATCCTCACCCCCCCCCGCAGGCGATTACTCGACCACGACCTCGACCTCCGACCCCCCCCCGCACCAAAATCCACAACCCTACCCTCGGAACAAAATAAAACAATTTTGCTTGAATCTCACGCTGCCTTTTGTTTGTAATTGACGCAATAGGCGAAGGGGAGGGATCTCATTTCTGGTGCCAGACGGTGGGGTGGGGGGAGGGGGCGGGGGAATTGGAGAGGAGAGAAGAGGGGGCAGAGGGCATCTCAGTGTATCTGTGTGTGTGCGTGCGTGCATCTTTGAGGAAACTCAAAGATCGGACGCGACAGAGCATGTATGTAGTCCAGCCGGACCAATTCACCACGTCTCTGTCTCTTGTCTCTCTGTTTCTGTTTCTCTATTTCTCTCTCTGTGTCTCTCTTTGTCTCTGTCTGTCTGTCTGTCTGTCTGTCTGTCTGTCTGTCTGTCTTTCTGTCTGTCTGTCTGTCTGTCTCTCTCTCTCTCTCTCGTTTGAATTCTCTCTCCCGCCCACCCGCCCGCGCGCTCTCCCTCCCTCCTTTTCCTCTCGACTTGCCAGTCAATCCTGGGGCTTGAGCTACTGTACTGGCGCTCCAACACACAACGGTCCCACTCCGAGCCTGCCTGCCTGCCTGCCTGCCTATGCATGGGCCCCATACTCCAACGAGGCACATCATCATCCCCACCCCACCCCTTCTCTGAAAAGAAGGCAGTCTCTCTCGGGGCCAGCCAGCCTGGGCCGGTTTTCTCAGTCAGTCAGTGCGTGGTTTGTTTGTTCTTTTTTTTCCCCCATGCATTTCATGAGAGAAAACTGCAATTCACAAAACCACCGCTAGATGGCGCGCGTTCGCCGTCGACAAGGTGGATGGGGCGGCGGGAGGGGCAAAACACGGGTCGGGTCAGTCACTCACTCAGTCAGTCAGTCCTCACCTACCCGGCAGTGGGGAGTGAGAGTTCTGACATACACATACATATAGG
>NW_012327928.1:0-1228 GCF_000151885.1 Dipodomys ordii
TTCTTCTTCTTCTTCTTCTTCTTCTTCTCCTCCTCCTCCTTCTGTTTCTCCTTCGTCTTCATCATCTTCTTCTTCTTTTTCTTCTTCTTCTTCTTCTTCTTCTTCTTCTTCTTCTTCTTCTTCTTCTTCTTCTTCTTCTTCTGCTTCTTATGCTTCTACTGCTTCTTCTTCTGCTTCTGCTTCTTCTGCTTCTAATTCTCTTTCTGCTTCTGCTTCTCCTGCTTGTTTTTCTGCTTCTTCTTCTGCTTCTCCTTCTGCTGCTTCTTCTACTTCTCCTTCTGCTTCTCTTTTTGCTTCTCCTTCTGCTTCTGCTTCTTCTGTTTCTCCTGCCTGAATTTCTGGTTCTACTTCTTCTGCTGCTTCTGCTTCTTCTTCTACTTCTGCTTCTGTTTCTGCTTCTTCTGCTTATACTCTTTCGGCTTCTCCTGCTTCTGCTTATTGTGCTTCTCCTGTTTCTTTTTCTGCTTCTCATTCCTCTTCTGCTTCTCCTTCTGCTTCTTCTTATCCTCCTTCTCCTACTTCTGCTTCTCCTTTCAGCTTCTGCTTCTTCTTCTTCTCCTGCTTCTCCTTCTGCATCTCCTTCTGCTTGTGCTTGTCCTTATGCTTCTGCTTCTCCTTCTGCTTCTCCTTCTCCTTCTTTCGTTTCTCCTTCTGCTTCTGCTCCTTCTGTTTCTCCTGCTTCTCCTTCTGCATCTTCTTCTACTTCTGCTTCTCCTTCTCCTTCCTCTGCTTCTCCTTCTGATTCTCCTTGTGCTTCTTCTTCTTCTGCTTTACCAGCCTCTCTTTCTGCTTCTCCTTCTGCTTCTCCTTCTGTTTCTCCTTCTCCTTCTTGTTCTTCTGCTTTTCCTTCTGCTTCTGCTACAACGGCTACTGTTTCTACTTCTTCTGTTTCTTCTGCTTCTCCTTCTGCTTTTGATTCTCTTTCTGCTTCTGCTTCTCCTTCTGCTTCTCATTCTGCTTCTCCAGATTCTGCTTCTTCTCCTTCTCCTGCTTCTCCTTCTGCTTCAGGTTCTGCTTCTGCTTCTTCGGATTCTTATGCTTCTGCTTCTCCTGCTTCTGCTTCTTCTGCTTCCCCTCCTTCTCTTTCTGCTTCTGCTTCTGTTTCTGCTTCTCCTTCTGCTTCTGCTTCTTGTCCTTCTCCTGTTTCTTCTGCTTCTGCTTCTCCTGTAGCTGCATCTCCTACTTCTCCTTCTGCTGCTCTTTCTGCTTCTCTGCTGCTTTTCCTTCT
>NW_012327929.1:0-1228 GCF_000151885.1 Dipodomys ordii
TGGTATTACTATGAAGAGATTATTACGAATGCATGGGCAGTGACAATTACATGTAAATTGATCATCTCTAATAGTGAGCCAGGTTGACCCAGCTCTGCTCGGATAAGAATGCTTAGGCCTGTTCTACTATTCCGGCTCAAGCACCAAAAATTATATAAAGGGTTCCGATGTCTTTATGGTTTGTTGAGAATAATCAACGGTTTACGAACATAGGTAGAATGGCTGAGTAAAGCATTAGACTGTAAATCTAACTACAGAGGATAAATCCTCTTTTTACCAGAGAAGTCCTGAGGTGCAATAGCATGTTGAATTGCAAATTCAAAGGAGCAGCTTCAATCCTGCCGGGACTTCTCCCGCCTCCTTTTTTTTCTAGGCGGGAGAAGTAGATTGAAGCCAGTTGATTAAGGTGTTTAGCTGTTAACTAAGAGTTTGTAGGTTTAAATCCTATCAATCTAGTAAGGATTTAGCTTAATTAAAGTTGTTGATTTGCGTTCAATAGATGTAGATGGTAGATCTGCAATCCTTATATGTCAGAAATTAAGTTTAGGGACTTACTTAAAGCTTTGAAGGCTTTCGGTCTAGTGGTTAACCTAAATTTCTATATTATATTTATAATTAATGGTGAAAGTGGGAGTGAAAATGATGAGATTATTAATAAAGTTGGGATTATAGTTAAATGTTTATGGTTATGGTGGTGTCATTTAAACTTGGCATTATTGGGTAATGGAAAGAGGGTAAGTGAGGTGGAGTAGATAAGTCGTATATAGAAGTATAGGTTTAGTAATGCTATAATTGCCATGGTTAAGCTGGTTATAATTATGTTGTTGAAAATCATTTCTTGAATAATTAGTCATTTTGGTAAAAATCCGGTAAGTGGTGGCAGTCCTCCCAGTGATATTAAACATAGTAGAGTCACTAAAGTTAATATGGGGTGTGTATTTCATGTAGAAGTGATTGATGGTGTAGTAGAGATGGATAAAGAATTTAGTGAAATAAATATGGTTATAGTTAAGAAAATATAAATGATTAAGTTGATTAATATAATTGATGGGTTATACAATATTACTGCTACTATTCAGCCTATATGGGCAATTGAAGAATATGCTAGGATTTTTCGTAATTGGGTTTGGTTAAGTCCTCCTCAGCCTCCTAGTAGGATTGATAAAATTGCCATAGGTATAATTAGGTTGTTTTCTATGAAAGGTGACAGTTGGTATAAGATGAGATG
>NW_012327930.1:0-1228 GCF_000151885.1 Dipodomys ordii
TAATGTTTCTATGTTCATCTAATTTGTGTGTGTGTGTGTATGTGTGCATGTGCGTGTGCATGTGTGCAGTAGCAGATACATTGTCTGAACCCAGTTCAAAGGGTAAAACAGTGCTTTCACCCATTTTTTTTTCTTGTCGGTCGTGGGGCTTGAACTCTGGGCCTGGGCGCTGTCCCTCAGCTCTTCAGCTCAAGGCGAGCACTCTACCACTTGAGCTACATCGCCACTTCCAGTTTTCTGGTGGTTTATTGGAGATAGGAGTCTCACGGTCTCTCCTGCCCGGGCTGGCTTTGAACCGCAATCTTCAGATCTCAGCCTCCTGAGTAGCTAGGATTACAGGCGTGAGCCACCAGCGCCCGGCTCACCCATTTTTTTGTGTGTGAGGGTCTTGGATTTGGGGGTGAGGGGAGGAAAGCACTCTTTTAGCCCTTTCCTTTCAGGCTATGCCCACTCCTTTCAGGTGACTGCCTTGTTCCTTATCACAGAGTCCCAGAACTCTCCTAGGAAGAAGTTCCTTTCCACCAGAATACAAGTTCAGGGTAGCCACCCCTAAGATCTTGCCTATTCTGTAGGGCTTTCCCATTATGGGAGGAATATGAGCTGCCCTGGGCAAGGATCTTAACTTAGCAACCTTTAGTCCCCTTCCTTGAAACCTGCCACATCCCTGGATGATTGTTGGACACACTGAACTAATTCATTCACTCCCCAAGCCATTCCTGAACTACGCCATACATGACAGTGAGCACATGTCCTGTGCTCTGGGAAAGGTCTCATCACTTTCAATGGGCAAAAGCAGGTGAATACTAACAAACAGATATGGAAGATTTCACACAGGAGAAAGGACTCTAGAGGCTAAAATCTAAGGATCATGGTTTGAAACCAACTTGGGCAGGAAAAGTCCCTGAGACTCTTATCTTCAACGAACCAGCAAACAGTACAAAGTGGAACTGTGGCTAAAGTGGTCAAGTGCCAGCCTTGATTTAAAAAAAAAAAAAAAAAGCTAAGGGCCGGGCACCAGTGGATCACGCCTGTAATCCTAGCTACTCAGGAGGCTAAGATCTGAGGATCACGGATCAAAGCCAGCCCCGGCAGGAAAGACCATGAGACTCCTATCTCCAATAAACCACTAGAAAACTGGAAGTGGCGCTGTAGCTCAAGTGGTAGAGTGCTGGCCTTGAGCTGAAGAGCTGAGGGACAGTGCCCAGGCCCAGAGTTCAAGCCCCATGAC
>NW_012327931.1:0-1228 GCF_000151885.1 Dipodomys ordii
CCTCCTCTTCCTCCTCCTCCTCCTCCTTCTCCTCCTACTCCTCCTCCTTCTTTTTATTCTTCTTCTTCCTTCTCTTCCCGTCGTCATGGCTACGACAGAGGAAAAGCAAATGATGATAATAATGAATCATAACAACCTATATGTATGTGTATGTCAGAACTCTCACTCCCCACTGCCGGGTAGGTGAGGACTGACTGACTGAGTGAGTGACTGACCCGACCCGTGTTTTGCCCCTCCCGCCGCCCCATCCACCTTGTCGACGGCGAACGTGCGCCATCTAGTGGTGGTTTTGTGAATTGCAGTTTTCTGTCATGAAATGCATGGGGGAAAAAAAAGAACAAACAAACCACGCACTGACTGACTGAGAAAACCGGCCCAGGCTGGCTGGCCCCGAGAGAGACTGCCTTCTTTTCAGAGAAGGGGTGGGGTGGGGATGATGATGTGCCTCGTTGGAGTATGGGGCCCATGCATAGGCAGGCAGGCAGGCAGGCAGGCTCGGAGAGGGACCGTTGTGTGTTGGAGCGCCAGTACAGTAGCTCAAGCCCCAGGATTGACTGGCAAGTCGAGAGGAAAAGGAGGGAGGGAGTGCGGGCCGGCGGGCAGGCGGGGAGAGAATTCAAACGAGAGAGAGAGAGAGAGAGAGAGAGAGAGAGAGAGAGACAGACAGACAGACAGACAAACAGACAGACAGACAGACAGAGACAAAGAGAGACACACAGAGAGAAATAGAGAAACAGAAACAGAGAGACAAGAGACAGAGACGTGGTGAATTGGTCCGGCTGGACTACATACATGCTCTGTCGCGTCCGATCTTTGAGTTTCCTCAAAGATGCACGCACGCACACACACAGATACACTGAGATGCCCTCTGCCCTCTCTTCTCTCCTCTCCAATTCTCCCGCCCTCTCTCCTCTCACCCCCCCCGTCAGGCACCAGAAATGACATCCCTCCCCTTCGCCTATTGAGTCAATTACAAACAAAAGGCAGCGTGAGATTCAAGCAAATTTGTTTAATTTTGTTCCGAGGGTAGGGTTGTGGATTTTGGTGCGGGGGCGGGGGGTCAGAGGTCGTGGTCGTGGTCGAGTAATCGCCTGCGGGGGGGGGGTGAGGATGGACGGTTACGCCTCCTGCATGGATGGCTCGCGTTCCCCTCTGGCTGTCTGGTTGCCGCTGAGTGCTTCAGATATCACCATCCGGTCAGGAAGCAGGGGCTGGAAGATAAAGAGAT
>NW_012327932.1:0-1227 GCF_000151885.1 Dipodomys ordii
ACATGCTGATAGAGATATGATACTGCCATGTATGTACTCTCTGTATGTATCTCACATAGAAAAACTGAGAGTCAGAAGTGGTTATTTCTCACATGCGTGTGACCATCCAGGTCTAATGACAAGGCCAGAAGTGTACATGACTTGCATTGCTGATATTGGTGGACTATAGGAAGCCATAGCCAAGAGGCAACTAGGCCTGGAGGTTGAATCCTGGTACTGACACTAATGAATGGTGGTATTCTAAGGCGCATCTGATATACATCCATACAAATGAAATGTTATAAAAGTAACAAATAAATTACTAGTGTATGATTATATTATAAAACTATATACAAAAATTATACTACATTAATTTTCAATTAATACTTTATTATGTATTCAATCATGATACTTAAAAAAGGAAGGAATAATTTAATTGCCAATAATCGGTAACAATATTGTATATGCTATTTCATAATGTACAGACATCTCTTTCTTGTTTTAAGCATATACCTCTTTATCTATCTATCTATCTATCTATCTATCTATCTATCTATCTATCTATCTGTCTGTCTGTCTGTCTGTCTGTCTGTCTGTCTGTCTGTCTGTCTGTCTGTCTGTCTGTCTATCTATCTATCTACCTACTTACCTATCTATACACCAATCAACACATTTATCTGTTTGTACACTTGTCACTCCTGGGGATCAGTGGTAGTGTGCTCTCCTAGGACATACAAAGCCCTGGGTTCAATTCCTCACTACCACATGCACAGAAAAATCCAAAAGTTGTGCTATCTTGCTTAAGTAGTCGAGTACTAGCTTTGAGGATGAAAGCATAAGGGCTGTGTCTAGACCCTTATTCAAGACCCTAGTAGTGGCACCAAAAAAAATATAGAATGTTCTGACTGCAATGATATAAGGATAGGCAGCAAATACCTCATCACAGAGCAAGCTGGGAGTCTGGTGTTGACAGGTGACATCTAACCCGACTTAGCCAGAGGTAAACCACTGCAACCCAGCTCCACCGAAAAAGATGCTGCTGGCTCACTCACCCCTGTCATGCAAGATACTCGGGGGCTGAGATCTGACAGTGGTGGGTTCAGAACTCAGTCCTGGCATGAAGTCTGTGAAACTCTGACCTGTGCTCAAAGTGGCAGAGCTCTAGGCTTGAGCTAACTATCTTAGATAGTACCCCACTTTGAGTGCATCCATGTGGCTGACTCCCCCCAAAAACCACCCTCTAATCTA
>NW_012327933.1:0-1227 GCF_000151885.1 Dipodomys ordii
CCTTTGCGTTTATTAAGGTATGATGAGGATGAGTCTTAGTGGAGAAGGACTGTCTGAGAGCAGCCCAGGTCTCCAGGGCCAGGCCATTCCACGGGCTGGAGATGAAACTACTGTGGTGCACAGAGCCTGGGTGCCGTGAGCGCTGCTTCCCGCCAGAGGGCTCGCTCAGCGCGTGGGTATCATGGGGCCCAGGGTGTAGTGAGCGCGGCTTCCCGCTAGAGGGTGCTCTGGGAGCGTGCACATGGTAGGTTCTGTCAGACTCCCCTCTCAGATAATGATTACGAGAGTCCCAATTAGGCTTGCTTCAAGATACAGGTGGACCTGTTGCAACAATGAGAAGTACAAGTTGTCATGTCCAAAACGAGCTTTACAACGTCGGTGCGGGGGCGGGGGGGGGGAAGGGTGGGGAAGGAGAAGGATTGGGATGGGGGGGAGGGGGGAGGCTGGGAAGGAATGTGAAGGGTAAACAAAGGAGGAGGCTGCAATGCTTGGTAAGAAATGTACGCATTATCTTGCCCATGTAATTGTAACTCCTCTGTACAGTATGTTCACAAATAAAATAAAATAAAATTAAAAAAAACCTAAAATGAAATAAGTTCCATGCATGTATTATAATGATAGGACTTGAAAAACAATTAGTATTGACCTGTTTTCTGTATGTTAAAGGCTGCTTGGATAGGTGAGGTGAACTAATGTAGGAAAAGTCAGGGTGATAGGATTAGAATGGGGTAAAGTGAAAAATGAAAAGTAGTGAAAGTAATTTTCATGATAGCGAGTAAATATGAACAGACATTCCATGCTAATAAGTAGGTGATGGATGGTTGAATTAATTCAGATCATTCATGTGACTTTAGGAATATCAAGGTATAGAGATGAATATGGTTCTGGGAGGAATAATTTTCAGCATTATCAGACATTAAGGCTTTGCAGGTAATGAGTATAGTTATTTTACACTGCAGGAATAATACCAAACCCACAGCAGCTTCACAGGCTATCTATGTGAGAATATTATTAGGCAATGTAAAACACGGAGTAAAATGTGTGTTCAAGATTATTACGGTGAGCCAGGAGCCGGTGGCTCATGCCTGTAATCCTAGCTACTCAGGAGACTGAGATCTGAGGATCGTTGTTCAAACTAGCCCTGGCAGGAAAGTCCGTGAGACTCTTGATCTCCAATAAACCACTAGAAAACCGGAAGTGGTGCTGTGGCTCAAGCAGTAGAGTGCT
>NW_012327935.1:0-1227 GCF_000151885.1 Dipodomys ordii
TCCTACTTCTTATGCTGCTTCTCCTTCTGCGTCTCTTTCGGCTTCTGCTTATCCTTTTGCTTCTCCTACTCCTAATCCTTCTCTTTCGCCTTCTCCTTCTTGTTCTTCTACTTGTCCTGGTGCTTCTGCTTCTGCTTATTCTACTATTTCTGTTTCTTCTGCTTCTGCTTCAGATTGTGCTTCTTCTGTTTCTCCTTCTGCTTCAGATTCTGCTTCTGCTTCTTCGGCTTCTCCTGTTTCTTCTGCTTCTGCTTCTCCTTCTGCTTCTGCTTCTGCTCTTCTCTTTCTTCTGTTTCTTTTGCTTCTGTTTCTTCTGCTTCCTCTTCTTCTGTTTCTTCTGATTCTACTTCTGCTTCTCCTTCTTCTCCTTCTCTTTCTGCTTCTTCTGATTCTCCTGCTTCTCCTTCTTGTTCTCCTTCTGTTTCTGCTTCTCTTTCTGTTTCTGCTTCTCCTTCTGCTGCTCCTTCTCCTTTCCTTCTTCTGCTTCTCACACTGCTTCTGCTTCTGCTTCTTTTGCTTATTCTTTTTCTTCTGCTTCTGCTTCTCCTGCTTCTGTTTCTTCTGCTTCTACTGCTTCTCCTTATACTTCTCCTTATGCTTCTCCTTATGCTTCTCCTTATGCTGCTTCTTCTTCTTCGTCTTCTTCTTCTTCTTTTTCTTCTGCTTCTGCTTTTCCTGCTTCTCCTGCTTCTACTGCTTCTCTTTCTGCTTCTCATTCTGCTTCTGCTTCTCTTTCTGCTTCTCCTATTGCTTCTGCGGCTCTTCCTTCTCCTTCTCTTTCTTCTACTTCTCCTTCTGCTCCTGCTTCTTCTGCTTCTCCTGCTTCTCCTTCTGCATCTTCTTCTGCTTCTGCTTCTCTTTCTGCTGTTTCTTCTGCTTCTGTTTCTCCTTCTGATTCTCCTTCTGCTTCTTCTGTTTCTCCTTCTGATTCTCCTTTTGCTTCTTCTTCTTCTGCTTTACCTGCGTCTCTTTCTGCTTCTCCTTCTGTTTCTCCTTCTGTTTCTCCTTCTCCTTCTTGTTCTTCTGCTTTTCCTTCTGCTTCTGCTACAACGGCTACTGCTTCTACTTCTTCTGTTTCTTCTGCTTCTCCTTCTGCTTTTGATTCTCTTTCTGCTTCTGCTTCTACTTCAGCTTCTCATTCTGTTTCTCCAGTTTCTGCTTCTTCTGCTTCTTCTGCTTCTCCTTCTGCTTCAGTTCTGCTTCTGCTTCTTCGGATTCTTATGCTTC
>NW_012327936.1:0-1227 GCF_000151885.1 Dipodomys ordii
TCATCTGCATCTCCTTCTGCTTCACCTTCTGCTGCTCCTTCTCCTTCTTCTGTTTCTCCCTCTGCTTCTGCTTCTTATGCTTCTTCTTTTTCTTCCGGTTCTGCTTCTCCTGCTTCTGCTTCTTCTGCTTCTACTGCTTCTTCTTCTGCTTCTACTTCTCTTTCTGCTTCTGCTTCTCCTGCTTGTTTTTCTGCTTCTTCTGCTGCTTTTTCTACTTCTCCTTCTGCTTCTCTTTTTGCTTCTCCTTCTGCTTCTGCTTCTTCTGTTTCTGCTGCCTGAATTTCTGGTTCTACTTTTCTGCTGCTTCTCCTTCTGCTTCTGCTTCTCCTTCTGCTTCTGTTTCTGCTTCTTCTCTTTCGGCTTCTCCTGCTTCTGCTTCTTGTCCTCCTCCTGCTTCTCTTTCTGCTTCTCATTCTGCTTCTGCTTCTACTTCTGCTTCTGCTTCTCCTCCTTCTCCTTCTCCTACTTCTGCTTCTCCTTCATCTTCTGCTTCTTCTGCTTCTCCTGCTTGTCCTTCTGCATCTCCTTCTGCTTGTGCTTGTCCTTATGCTTCTTCTTCTGCCTCTGCTTCTCCTTCTCCTTCTTTTGCTTCACCTTTTGCTTCTGCTTCTTCTGCTTTTCCTGCTTCTCCTTCTGCTTCTGCTTCTTCTGCTTCTCCTTCTGCATCTTCTTCTGCTTCTGCTTCTCCTTCTACTTCTTCTGCTTCTCCTTCTGATTCTCCTTCTGCTTCTTCTTCTTCTGCTTTACCTGCTTCTCTTTCTGCTTCTCCTTCTGCTTCTCCTGTTTCTCCTTCTCCTTCTTGTTCTTCTGCTTTTCCTACTGCTTCTGCTACAACTGCTACTGCTTCTACTTCTTCTGTTTCTTCTGCTTCTCCTTCTGGTTTTGATTCTCTTTCTGCTTCTGCTTCTCCTTCTGCTTCTCATTCTGCTTCTAAAGATTCTGCTTCTTATGCTTCTCCTGCTTCTCCTTCTGCTTCAGGTTCTGCTTCTGCTTCTTCGGATTCTTATGCTTCTGCTTCTCCTGCTTCTGCTTCTTCTGCTTCCCCTCCTTCTCTTTCTGCTTCTCCTTCTGCTTCTGCTTCTTGTCCTTCTCCTGTTTCTTCTGCTTGTTCTTCTCCTGTTTCTGCATTTCCTGCTTCTCCTTCTGCTGCTCTTTCTGTTTCTCCTGCTGCTTTTCCTTCTACTGCTCCTTCTTCTGCTTCTCTTTCTGCTTCTACTCCTGTTTCTC
>NW_012327937.1:0-1227 GCF_000151885.1 Dipodomys ordii
ATCATGGTTAAGACAGATGAAAAGCATAATGATGATAATAACGATTCATATCATCGTATACGTATGTGTACGTCAGAACTATCACTCCCCACACCGGGATAGGTGAGCCCCCCCCCCCGCCTTCGGGCTTCCCTGGAGTCCTGCTCCTAATTATCTCTTTAATATCTCTTTATCTTGCAGCCCCTGCTTCCTGACCGGATGGTGATATCTGAAGCACTCAGCTGCAACCAGACAGCCAGAGGGGAACGCGAGCCATCCATGCAGGTGGCGTAACCGTCCATCCTCACCCCACCCCCGCAGGCGATTACTCGACCACGACCACCACCTCCGACCCCCCCCCGCACCAAAATCCACAACCCTACCCTCGGAACAAAATAAAACAAATTTGCTTGAATCTCACGCTGCCTTTTGTTTGTAATTGACGCAATAGGCGAAGGGGAGGGATCTCATTTCAGGTGCCTGACGGGGGGGGGAGGGGGGGGCGGAGGAATTGGAGAGGAGAGAAGAGGGGGCAGAGGGCATCTCAGTGTATCTCTGTGTGTGCGTGCGTGCATCTTTGAGGAAACTCAAAGATCGGACGCGACAGAGCATGTATGTAGTCCAGCCGGACCAATTCACCACGTCTCTGTCTCTTGTCTCTCTGTTTCTGTTTCTCTATTTCTCTCTCTGTGTCTCCTTTTGTCTCTGTCTGTCTGTCGGTCTGTCTGTCTGTCTGTCTGTCTGTCTGTCTCTCTCTCTCTCTCTCGTTTTATTCTCTCTCCCGCCCGCCCGCCCGCCCGCACTCCCTCCCTCCTTTTCCTCTCGACTTGCCAGTCAATCCTGGGGCTTGAGCTACTGTACTGGCGCTCCAACACACAACGGTCCCACTCCGAGCCTGCCTGCCTGCCTGCCTGCCTATGCATGGGCCCCATACTCCAACGAGGCACATCATCATCCCCACCCCACCCCTTCTCTGAAAAGAAGGCAGTCTCTCTCGGGGCCAGCCAGCCTTGGCCGGTTTTCTCAGTCAGTCAGTGCGTGGTTTGTTTGTACTCTTTTTTCCCCCATGCATTTCATGAGAGAAAACTGCAATTCACAAAACCACCACTAGATGGCGCGCGTTCGCCGTTCTCAAGGTGGATGGGGCGGCGGGAGGGGCAAAACACGGGTCGGGTCAGTCACTCACTCAGTCAGTCAGTCCTCACCTACCCGGCAGTGGGGAGTGAGAGTTCTGACATACACATACTG
>NW_012327938.1:0-1227 GCF_000151885.1 Dipodomys ordii
CCGCCCCCCTCCCCGCCTTCGGGCTTCCCTGGAGTCCTGCTCCTAATTATCTCTTTAATATCTCTTTATCTTCCAGCCCCTGCTTCCTGACCGGATGGTGATATCTGAAGCACTCAGTGGCAACCAGACAGCCAGAGGGGAACGCGAGCCATCCATGCAGGTGGCGTAACCGTCCATCCTCACCCCCCCCCCGCAGGCGATTACTCGACCACGACCACGACCTCCGACACCCCCACCGCACCAAAATCCACAACCCTACCCTCGGAACAAAATAAAACAAATTTGCTTGAATCTCACGCTGCCTTTTGTTTGTAATAGACGCAATAGGCGAAGGGGAGGGATCTCATTTCTGGTGCCTGACGGGGGGGGGGGAGGTCGGAGGGGGGGGAATTGGAGAGGAGAGAAGAGGGGGCAGAAGGCATCTCAGTGTATCTGTGTGTGTGCGTGCGTGCATCCTTGAGGAAACTCAAAGATCGGACGCGACAGAGCATGTATGTAGTCCAGCCGGACCAATTCACCACGTCTCTGTCTCTTGTCTCTCTGTTTCTGTTTCTCTATTTCTCTCTCTGTGTCTCTCTTTGTCTCTGTCTGTCTGTCTGTCTGTCTGTCTGTCTCTCTCTCTCTCTCTCTCTCTCGTTTGAATTCTCTCTCCCGCCCGCCCGCACTCCCTCCCTCCTTTTCCTCTCGACTTGCCAGTCAATCCTGGGGCTTGAGCTACTGTACTGGCGCTCCAACACACAACGGTCCCACTCCGAGCCTGCCTGCCTGCCTGCCTGCCTATGCATGGGCCCCATACTCCAACGAGGCACATCATCATCCCCACCCCACCCCTTCTCTGAAAAGAAGGCAGTCTCTCTCGGGGCCAGCCAGCCTGGGCCGGTTTTCTCAGTCAGTCAGTGCGTGGTTTGTTTGTTCTTTTTTTTCCCCCATGCATTTCAGGAGAGAAAACTGCAATTCACAAAACCACCACTAGATGGCGCGCGTTCGCCGTCGACAAGGTGGATGGGGCGGCGGAAGGGGCAAAACACGGGTCGGGTCAGTCACTCAGTCAGTCAGTCAGTCCTCACCTACCCGGCAGTGGGGAGTGAGAGTTCTGACATACACATACATATAGGTTGTTATGATTCATTATTATCATCATTTGCTTTTCCTCTGTCGTAGCCATGACGACGGGGAGGGGGGAGGGCGGGGTTTCGACCGCCAGCCGACGTGTTGCGGAAGGGGAGG
>NW_012327939.1:0-1227 GCF_000151885.1 Dipodomys ordii
AAACGGGTAGCAAGATTCCTAATAAAAGAGATCAACAAGGGCCTTGAGGTAGTAATCCTGTCAAGAGTATCAGTGTCAGAAGAAGGAGTAAGGCCTCCCCCCCCCGCCTTCGGGCTTCCCTGGAGTCCTGCTCCTAATTATCTCTTTAATATCTCTTTATCTTCCAGCCCCTGCTTCCTGACCGGATGGTGATATCTGAAGCACTCAGCGGCAACCAGACAGCCAGAGGCGAACGCGAGCCTTCCATGCAGGTGGCGTAACCGTCCATCCTCACCCCCCCCCCGCAGGCGATAACTCGACCACGACCACGACCTCCGACCCCCACCCCGCACCAAAATCCACAACCCTACCCTCGGAACAAAATAAAACAAATTTGCTTGAATCTCACGCTGCCTTTTGTTTGTAATTGACGCAATAGGCGAAGGGGAGGGATCTCATTTCTGGTGCCTGACGGGGGGGGAGGGGGGAGGGGCGGGGGAAGTGGAGAGGAGAGAAGAGGGGGCAGAGGGCATCTCAGTGTATCTGTGTGTGCGTGCGTGCATCTTTGAGGAAACTCAAAGATCGGACGCGACAGAGCATGTATGTAGTCCAGCCGGACCAATTCACCACGTCTCTGTCTCTTGTCTCTCTGTTTCTGTTTCTCTATTTCTCTCTCTGTGTCTCTCTTTGTGTCTGTCTATTTGTCTGTCTGTCTCTCTCTCTCTCTCTCTCTCTCTCGTTTGAATTCTCTCTCCCGCCCGGCCGCCCGCCGCACTCCCTCCCTCCTTTTCCTCTCGACTTGCCAGTCAATCCTGGGGCTTGAGCTACTGTACTGGCGCTCCAACACACAACGGTCCCACTCCGAGCCTGCCTGCCTGCCTGCCTGCCTATGCATGGGCCCCATACTCCAACGAGGCACATCATCATCCCCACCCCACCCCTTCTCTGAAAAGAAGGCAGTCTCTCTCGGGGCCAGCCAGCCTGGGCCGGTTTTCTCAGTCAGTCAGTGCGTGGTTTGTTTGTTCTTTTTTTTCCCCCATGCATTTCATGAGAGAAAACTGCAATTCACAAAACCACCACTAGATGGCGCGCGTTCGCCGTCGACAAGGTGGATGGGGCGGCGGGAGGGGCAAAACACGGGTCGGGTCAGTCACTCACTCAGTCAGTCAGTCCTCACCTACCCAGCAGTGGGGAGTGAGAGTTCTGACATACACATACATATAGGTTGTTATGATTCATTATTATTGA
>NW_012327940.1:0-1227 GCF_000151885.1 Dipodomys ordii
TGGATTCATTGCAAGAGCGGCATGTCCATTCCTGAAGAAGCAACGCTACTTAGCTAGAGGCGGGGTTTATTTTTTGTTGGCGACGCCCACTCTCAAAAAAAAAGAAATTTCAGAATAACTTGCACTACAGATATTAAGTCTTAACAGATCTCTACAGAGCATTCCATCAAACAGGTCGAGAATAGACACTGTTTTCAGTAGCCCAGGGATCTTTCTCAAAATTAGAACACATTTTAGGCCATAAAGCAGATCCTGCCAAATAGAAACAGCTGAAGTCATTGCCTATATCTAATAGATCATGAAGGAATAAAATTAGACATCAATATCAAGAGAAGCTAGGGGATCTGTTCAAACTCACAAAGAATAAACTGTATTTTTTAATGATCATTGTGTCCTTAACAAAATTGAGAGTAGGAAGTCTTACAAATACATAGAATAGGGGTTGGGAAGGTGGTTCAGTGGTAGAGCGCTTGCCTTGCATGCCTGAGGCCCTTAAGAAAAAAGCCGGAAGTGGCGCTGGGGCTCAAGTGGTAGAGCGCTAGCCTTGAGCTGAAGAGCTGAGGGACAGCCCCCAGGCCCAGAGTTCAGGCCCCATGACCAGACCCAAAAAAAAAAAAAATACCTAGAATAAAATTTAAATGAAAACATCATTTTATGAGAATATTTGGAATACCCTCCCCCTCCGCAACACGTCGGCTGGCGGTCGACACCCCGCCCTCCCCCCTCCCCGTCGTCATGGCTACGATAGAGGAAAAGCAAATGATGATAATAATGAATCATAACAACCTATATGTATGTGTATGTCAGAACTCTCACTCCCCACTGCCGGGTAGGTGAGGACTGACTGACTGAGTGAGTGACTGACCCGACCCGTGTTTTGCCCCTCCCGCCGCCCCATCCACCTTGTCGACGGCGAACGCGCGCCATCTAGCGGTGGTTTTGTGAATTGCAGTTTTCTCTCATGAAATGCATGGGGGAAAAAAAAGAACAAACAAACCACGCACTGACTGACTGAGAAAACCGGCCCAGGCTGGCTGGCCCCGAGAGAGACTGCCTTCTTTTCAGAGAAGGGGTGGGGTGGGGATGATGATGTGCCTCGTTGGAGTATGGGGCCCATGCATAGGCAGGCAGGCAGGCAGGCAGGCTCGGAGTGGGACCGTTGTGTGTTGGAGCGCCAGTACAGTAGCTCAAGCCCCAGGATTGACTGGCAAGTCGAGAGGAAAATGA
>NW_012327941.1:0-1227 GCF_000151885.1 Dipodomys ordii
CCCATCAGGAAGTCAGATCCTGACTCAGGCCAGCGATGTACTAATCATCCCTCTTGGGGAGAAAAGGAAGCAGCCCCCATGGGGGATGCGGTTGGAATTTTCCTTGCCCTTTCTTCCTCACCCTTCCTTTGCGTTCGACAGGCAGGTTGGATATAATCCCAGGTATCAATTTTGCTTATTGGACTGTATGCAATCTGCGTACTTCCATGAATGGGCTGCCTGCCATCATCGTCAGGGCGGGCGGTTAGTGTGTCACTTCGTAGCACCCCCCCCCCGCCTTCGGGCTTCCCTGGAGTCCTGCTCCTAATTATCTCTTTAATATCTCTTTATCTTCCAGCCCCTGCTTCCTGACCGGTTGGTGATATTTGAAGCACTCAGCGGCAACCAGACAGCCAGAGGGGAACGCGAGCCATCCATGCAGGTGGCGTAACCGTCCATCCTCATCCCCCCCGCAGGCGATTACTCGACCACGACCACGACCTCCGACCCCCCCCCGCACCAAAATCCACAACCCTACCCTCGGAACAAAATAAAACAAATTTGCTTGAATCTCACGCTGCCTTTTGTTTGTAATTGACGCAATAGGCGAAGGGGCGGGATCTCATTTCTGGTGCCTGACGGGGGGGGGAAGGGGGTGGGGGCGGGAGAATTGGAGAGGAGAGAAGAGGGGGCAGAGGGCATCTCAGTGTATCTGTGTGTGTGCGTGCGTGCATCTTTGAGGAAACTCAAAGATCGGACGCGACAGAGCATGTATGTAGTCCAGCCGGACCAATTCACCACGTCTCTGTCTCTTGTCTCTCTGTTTCTGTTTCTCTATTTCTCTCTCTGTGTCTCTCTTTGTCTCTGTCTGTCTGTCTGTCTGTCTGTCTGTCTGTCTGTCTGTCTGTCTGTCTCTCTCTCTCTCTCTCGTTTGAATTCTCTCTCCCGCCCGCCCGCCCGCCTGCACTCCCTCCCTCCTTTTCCTCTCGACTTGCCAGTCAATCCTGGGGCTTGAGCTACTGTACTGGCGCTCCAACACACAACGGTTGCCACGCCGACCCCAGTAGAGTCTGCTTAGCATGGGAAACCATCTATCAGACCATGATAGGGGCCTCGAGACCTATCTCTGAGTTTTGGGACTTCACCGAAGTCTACCTCAGAGAATGGGGCTTTACAGAAACCTATCTCCAAGTTTTGGGACTTCACCGAAGTCTACCTTGGAGAATAGGGATTCTAAGAGGCCTACTA
>NW_012327942.1:0-1227 GCF_000151885.1 Dipodomys ordii
GATGAATAAAAAAAATCAAACTCTAGCATTGTAGAGAACATATTTTATTCGTTCTCAATATATGAGCTTAACATCATGACCAAGAACTTGATCTTGAGTATGGTTCAAACTAGCTTCCCGTTATATCCCTACACTAAATCTCCTCCTTTCAATTGGTCAGCTCTGACCAATTAATCTTTTAGTCAATCCGCCCCCCCCCCCGCCTTCGAGCTTCCCTGGAGTCCTGCTCCTGATTATCTCTTTAATATCTCTTTATCTTCCAGCCCCTGCTTCCTGACCGGATGGTGATATCTGAAGCACTCAGCGGCAACCAGACAGCCAGAGGGGAACGCGAGCCATCCATGCAGGTGGCGTAACCGTCCATCCTCACCCCCCCCCCGGCAGGCGATTACTCGACCACGACCACGACCTCCGACCCCCCCCCCCGCACCAAAATCCACAACCCTACCCTCGGAACAAAATAAAACAAATTTGCTTGAATCTCACGCTGCCTTTTGTTTGTAATTGACGCAATAGGCGAAGGGGAGGGATCTCATTTCTGGTGCCTGACGGGGGGGGGATGGGGGAGGGGGCGGGGGAATTGGAGAGGAGAGAAGAGGGGGCAGAGGGCATCTCAGTGTATCTGTGTGTGTGCGTGCGCGCATCTTTGAGGAAACTCAAAGATCGGACGCGACAGAGCATGTATGTAGTCCAGCCAGACCAATTCACCACGTCTCTGTCTCTTGTCTCTCTGTTTCTGTTTCTCTATTTCTCTCTCTGTGTCTCTCTTTGTCTCTGTCTGTCTGTCTGTCTGTCTGTCTGTCTGTCTCTCTCTCTCTCTCTCGTTTGAATTCTCTCTCCCGCCCGCCCGCCCGCCCGCACTCCCTCCCTCCTTTTCCTCTCGACTTGCCAGTCAATCCTGGGGCTTGAGCTACTGTACTGGCGCTCCAACACACAACGGTCCCACTCCGAGCCTGCCTGCCTGCCTGCCTGCCTATGCATGGGCCCCATACTCCAACGAGGCACATCATCATCCCCACCCCACCCCTTCTCTGAAAAGAAGGCAGTCTCTCTCGGGGCCAGCCAGCCTGGGCCGGTTTACTCAGTCAGTCAGTGCGTGGTTTGTTTGTTCTTTTTTTTCCCCCATGCATTTCATGAGAGAAAACTGCAATTCACAAAACCACCACTAGATGGCGCGCGTACGCCGTCGACAAGGTGGATGGGGCGGCGGGAGGGTGAAAAACACGG
>NW_012327943.1:0-1227 GCF_000151885.1 Dipodomys ordii
GTTACATATGTATAACACACCAAAGTGGTCCGTCTCTGTGGGATATATTCTCTCCCTCCTCCCTCCCCCCGCCCCACCCGCCTTCGGGCTTCCCTGGAGTCCTGCTCCTAATTATCTCTTTAATATCTCTTTATCTTCCAGCCCCTGCTTCCTTACCGGATGGTGATATCTGAAGCACTCAGCGGCAACCAGACAGCCAGAGGGGAACGTGAGCCATCCATGCAGGTGGCGTAACCTTCCATCCTCACCCCCCCCCGCAGGCGATTACTCGACCACGACCACCAACTACGACCCCCCCCGCACCAAAATCCACAACCCTACCCTCGGAACAAAATAAAACAAATTAGCTTGAATCTCACGCTGCCTTTTGTTTGTAATTGAGGCAATAGGCGAAGGGGAGGGATCTCATTTCTGGTACCTGACGGGGGGGGGGAGGGGGGAGGGGGCGGAATTGGAGAGGAGAGAAGAGGGGGCAGAGGGCATCTCAGTGTATCTGTGTGCGTGCGTGCATCTTTGAGGAAACTCAAAGATCGGACGCGACAGAGCATGTATGTAGTCCAGCCGGACCAATTCACCACGTCTCTGTCTCTTGTCTCTCTGTTTCTGTTTCTCTATTTCTCTCTCTGTGTCTCTCTTTGTCTCTGTCTGTCTGTCTGTCTGTCTGTCTCTCTCTCTCATTCTCTCTCTCTCTCTCTCGTTTGAATTCTCTCTCCCACCCGCCCGCCCGCCCGCACTCCCTCCCTCTTTTCCTCTCGACTTGCCAGTCAATCCTGGGGCTTGAGCGACTGTACTGGCGCTCCAACACACAACGGTCCCAATCCGAGCCTGCCTGCCTGCCTGCCTGCCTATGCATGGGCCCCATACTCCAACGAGGCACATCATCATCCCCACCCCACCCCTACTCTGAAAAGAAGGCAGTCTCTCTCGGGGCCAGCCAGCATGGGCCGGTTTTCTCAGTCAGTCAGTGCGTGGTTTGTTTGTTCTTTTTTTCCCCCATGCATTTCATGAGAGAAAACTGCAATTCACAAAACCACCACTAGATGGCGCGCGTTCGCCGTCGACAAGGTGGATGGGGCGGCGGGAGGGGCAAAACACGGGTCGGGTCAGTCACTCACTCAGTCAGTCAGTCCTCACCTACCCGGCAGTGGGGAGTGAGAGTTCTGACATACACATACATATAGGTTGTTATGATTCATTATTATCATCATTTGCTATCCTCTGTCGTGA
>NW_012327944.1:0-1227 GCF_000151885.1 Dipodomys ordii
GCAGAAGGAGAAGCAGAAACAGAAGGAAAAGCAGAAAGATGAAGCAGGAGAAGCAGAAGAAGCAGCAGCAGGAGAAGCAGAAGCAGAAGAAGCCGAAGAAGCAGAAGCAGAACCTGAAGCAGAAGGAGAAGCAGGAGAAGTAGAAGAAGCAGAACCTGGAGAAGCAGAAGGCGAAGCAGAAGCAGAAAGAGAAGCAAAAGCAGAAGGAGAAGCAGAAGAAACAGAAGAAGCAGAGGCAGTATCAGAAGAAGCAGAAGATGCAGAAGCAGAAGGAGAAGCAGAAGGAAAAGCAGAAGAACGAGAAGGAGAAGTAGAAGGAGAAACAGAAGGAGAAGCAGAAAGAGAAGCAGAAGAAGGAGCAGGAGAAGGAAACGCAGCAGGAGAAGCAGAAAGAGCAGCAGAAGGACAAGCAGGAGATGTAGAAACAGGAGAAGCAGAAGCAGAAGAAAAAGTAGAAGGACAAGAAGCAGAAGCAGAAGGAGAAGCAGATACAGAAGGAGAAGAAGAAAGAGAAGGAGGGGAAGCAGAAGAAGCAGAAGCAGGAGAAGCAGAAGCATAAGAACCCGAAGAAGCAGAAGCAGAACCTGAAGCAGAAGGAGAAGCAGGAGAAGCAGAAGAAGCAGAATCTGGAGAAGCAGAATGAGAAGCAGAAGGAGAAGCAGAAGCGGAAAGAGAATCAAAAGCAGAAGGAGAAGCAGAAGAAACAGAAGAAGCAGAAGCAGTAGCAGTTGCAGCAGAAGGAGAAGCAGAAGGAAAAGCAGAAAAACGAGAAGGAGAAAGAAAAACAGAATCAGAAGGAGAAGCAGAAGAAGCAGAAGGAGAAGCGAAGGAGAAGCAGAAGAAGAAGCATAAGGACAAGCACAAGCAGAAGGAGATGCAGAAGGAGAAGCAGGAGAAGCAGAAGAAGCAGAAGCAGAAGAAGAATTAGAAGTAGGAGAAGGAGAAGGAAGAGCAGCAAAAGCAATAGGAGAAGCAGAAGGAGAAGCAGAAGAAGAATGAGAAGCAGAAAGAGAAGCAGTGGAAGCAGAAGAAGCAGGAAAAGCAGAAGCAGAAGAAAGAGAAGAAGAAGAAGAAGAAGAAGAAGAAGAAGAAGAAGAAGACGAAGATGAAGATGACGATGATGATGAAGAAGATGATGACGAAGATGATACGACGATGACATGATGAAGATGATGATGAGAAGGAGAAGCAGTAGAAGCAGAGAGCAGAGCAGGAGAAGCAGACCTG
>NW_012327945.1:0-1226 GCF_000151885.1 Dipodomys ordii
TTCTGCTTCTCCTTCTGCATCTGCTTCAATATCTCCGTCTGCTTCTCATTCTGCTTCTGCGTCTTCTATTTCTTCTGCTTCTCCTGCTTCTGCTTCTCCTGCTTCTCCTACTTGTCTTGCTGCTTCTCCTTCTGCGTCTCTTTCTGCTTCTGCTTATCCTTTTGCTTCGCCTCCTCCTAATCCTTCTCTTTCGCCTTCTCCTTCTTGTTCTTCTGCTTGTCCTGGTGCTTCTACTTCTGCTTATTCTACTATTTCTGTTTCTTCTGCTTCTGCTTCAGATTGTGCTTCTTCTGTTTCTCCTTCTGCTTCTGCTTCTGCTTCTTCGGGTTCTCCTGTTTCTTCTGCTTCTGCTTCTCCTGCTTCTTCTGCTTCTCCTGCTTCTCTTTCTGCTTCTACTTCTGCTTCTGCTTCTCCTTCTGCTTCTGCTTCTGCTCTTCTCCTTCTTCTGTTTCTTTTGCTTCTGTTTCTTCTGCTTCTTCTTCTTCTGTTTCTTCTGATTGTACGTCTGCTTCTCCTTCTTCTCCTCTTTCTGCTTCTACTTCTACTTCTTCTGATTCTCCTGCTTCTCCTTCTTGTTCTCCTTCTGTTTCTGCTTCTCTTTCTGCTTCTGCTTCTCCTTCTGCTGCTCCTTCTCCTTCTCCTTCTTCTGCTTCTCCCACTGCTTCTGCTTCTTTTGCTTATTCTTTTTCTTCTGCTTCTGCTTCTCCTGCTTCTGCTTCTTCTGCTTCTACTGCTTCTCCTTACGCTTCTCCTTATGCTTCTTCTTCTTCTTCTTCTTCTTCTTCTTCTTCGTCTTCTTCTTCTTCTTCTTCTTCTTCTTCTTCTTCTTCTTCTTCTTCTTCTTCTTCTTCTTCTTCTTCTTCTTCTTCTTCTTCTTCTTCTTCTTCTTCATCTTCTTCTCTTTCGTCTGCTTCTGCTTTTCCTGCTTCTTCTGCTTCTACTGCTTCTTTTTCTGCTTCTCATTCTGCTTCTGTTATGCTTCTCCTATTGCTTCTGCTGCTCTTCCTTCTCCTTCTCCTATTTCTATTTCTTCTGCGTCTGCTTCTTCTGCTTCTCCAGCTTCACCTTCTGCATCTTCTTCTGCTTCTTCTTCTCCTTCTCTGCTTCTTCTGCTTCGGCTTCTGCTTCTCCTTCTGCTTCTCCTTCTGCTTCTTCTGCTTCTCCTTCTGATTCTCCTTCTGCTTCTGCTTCTGTTTTTCCTTCTCCTTCTCGTTCTTCAGCTTTTC
>NW_012327946.1:0-1226 GCF_000151885.1 Dipodomys ordii
ATTTGTCCTCACTGTGTCCTAAGCTGTGTTCCGCTGTGTCTCCCGCTGTGTCCCGCTGTGTCCCGCTGTGTCCCCGCTGTGTCACGCTGTGTCCCCCGCTGTGTCCCGCTCTGTCCCTGCTGTGACCCGCTCTGTCCCCGCTGTATTGACGCTGTGTCCCGGTGTGTCCCGCTGTGTCCACGCTTTGTTCCCGGCTGTGTCCCGCTGTGTACCCCTCTGTTTCCCCCGCTGTGTCCCGCTGTGTCCCCCGCTGTGACCCGCTGTGTCCCGCTGTGTCCCCCGCTGTGTCCCCAATGTGTGCCCCCTGTGTCCCGCTGTGTATCCCGCTGTGTCCAGCTGTGTCCCCGCTGTGTCCTGCTGTGTCCCCTCTCTGTCCCCTGCTGTCCCCCGCTGTGTCTCCCGCTGTGTCCTGCTGTGTCACGCTGTGTTGCCCGCTTTGTCCCGCTGTGCCCCTGCAGTGTCCCCGCTGTGTCACACTGTGTCACACTGTGTCCCGTGTTGTCCTGCTTTGGCCCCCGCTGTGACCTCGCTGTGTTTCTCACTGTGTCCCGCTGTGTACCCTTCTGTGTCCTCCGCTGTGTCCCGCTGTGTACCCCGCTGTGTCCAGCTGTGTCCTCGCTGTGTCCCCCGCTGTCTCCTGCTTTGTCCCACGCTGTGTCCCGCTGTGACCCGCTGTGTGCTCGCTGTGTCCCCCGCTGTGTCCCACTGTGTCCACTGCTGTGTCCCGCTGTGTACCCCGCTGTGTCCCGCTATGTTCCCGCAGTGTCCCCGCTGTGTCCCGCTGTGTCCCACTGTGTCCCGTGGTGTCCCAGTTTGTCCCCCGCTGTGTCCCCTGGTGAGTCCCCGCTGTGTCCCGCTGTGTCCTGCTGTGTACCCCGCTGTGTCCAGCTGTGTCACGGCTGTGTCCCCCTGTGGCCCATCTCTGTCTCCGCTGTGTCCCACTGTGTCCCCCACTTTGTCCCGCTGTGTCCCGCCGTGTCCCCCACTTTGTCCTGCTGTGTCCCCGCAGGGTCCGGCTGTGTCCCACTGTGTGCCACTGTGTCCCGTGTTGTCCCTCTTTGTCCCCTGCTGTGTTCCCCGCTGAGTCCCCTCTGTGTGGCCGCTGTGTCCCTCTGTGTCCTCGCTGTGTCCCCCGCTTTCTCCCGCTTTGTCCCCCGCTGTGTCCCCCGCTGTGTCACGCTGTGTCACTCGATGTGTCCCCCGCTGTGTCCCGCTGTGTCCCCGCT
>NW_012327947.1:0-1226 GCF_000151885.1 Dipodomys ordii
TCAGCGGGACACAACGGGGAACACAGCTGGGGACACAACGGGACACAGCAGTGGACACAGCAAGGACACAGCGGGACACAGCGGGGACACTGCGGGAACATAGAGGGACAGAGCGGGATACCGAGCGGGACACAGCGGGGTCACAGAGTGGTACACAGCGGGACACAGCGGGAAACACAACGAGGTCACAGCGGGGGACAAAGCGGGACAACACGGGACACAGTGTGACACAGCGGGACACAGCGGGACACAGCGGGACACAGCGGGGGACACAGCGGGGGACAGAGAGGGGACACAGCGGGACACAGCGGGGACACAGCTGGACACAGCGGGGTACACAGAGGGACACAGCGGGACACAGCGGGGACAGAGCAGGACAGAGCATGACACAGCGAGGACACATTGGGCCACAGCAAGGTACACAGCTGGGGACACAACGGGACACAGCGGGGGACACAGCGAGGACACAGCGGGACACAGCGGGACACAGCGAGACACTGCGGGAACATAGCGGGACACAGCGGGGTACACAGCGGGACACAGCGGGTCACAGCTGGGGACATAGCGGGGACACAGCGGGACACAGCGGGGGACACAGCGAGGACACAGCATGACACAGCGGAACACAGCGGGGGACAAAGCGGGAGACAGCGGGGGACACAGCGAGGACACAGAGGGACACAGCGGCCACACAGAGGGGACTCAGCGGGGGACACAGCAGGGGACAAAGAGGGACACCACGGGACACAGTGTGACACAGTGGGACACAGAGGAACCCTGCGGGGACACAGCAGGACAAAGCGGGGGACACGGCGGGACACAGCGGGACACAGTGGGGGACACAGTGGGACACAGCGTAGACAGAGATGGGCCACAGCGGGACACAGCCGTGACACAGCTGGACACAGCGGGGTACACAGCAGGACACAGCAGGACACAGCGGGGACTCACCAGGGGACACAGCGGGGGACAAACTGGGACACCACGGGACACAGTGGGACACAGCGGGACACAGCGGGGACACTGCGGGAACATAGCGGGACACAGCGGGGTACACAGTGGGACACAGCAGTGGACACAGCGGGACACAGCGGGGGACACAGCGAGGACACAGCGGTTCACAGCAGGACACAGCGTGGGACAAAGCAGGAGACAGCGGGGGACACAGCGAGGACACAGCTGGACACAGCAGGGTACACAGCGGGACACAGCGGAGGACACAGATG
>NW_012327948.1:0-1226 GCF_000151885.1 Dipodomys ordii
ATCTGTGCCCCCACTGTGTCCGTTGTGTCCACAGCTGTGTACCACCTGTGTAAAGCTGTGTCCCTGCTGTATCGACGCTGTATCCCGCTGGGTCCCGCTGTGTCCGCGCTGTGTTCCCCGCTGTGTCCCGATGTGCCCCCTGCTGTGTCCCCCGCTGTTTACTCGCTGTATCCCCCACTGTGTCCCGCTGTGTCCTCGCTGTGTCCCCGGCTGTTTCCGGCTGTGTCCCCCCTGTATCCACCGCTGTGTCCCGCTGTGGCCCGCTGTGTCCCCCCCTGTGTCCCCCTCTGTGTCCCGCTGTGTCCCGCGCTGTGTCCCGCTGTGTCCACTGTTGTGTCCCCGCTGTGTCCCGGTGTGTCCCCCAATGTATCCCGCTGTGTCCTTGCTGTGTTCCCCGCTGTGTCCCCGCTGTGTCCCGCTGTGTCCTCCCTGTGTCCCACGCTGTTTCTCACTGTGTTCCCCGCTGGGTCCGGCTGTGTCTACTGTTGTGTCCCCGTTGAGTCCCGCTGTGTCCCGCTGTGTCCCAGCTGTATCGACGCTGTGTCCCGCTGGGTTTCGTTGTGTCCTCGCTGTGTTCCCCGCTGTATCCCGCTGTGTACCGCTCTGTGTCCCCTGCTGTGTCCCGGTCTATCCCCCGCTTTGTCCCTGATGTGTCCCCGCTGTGTCCTGCTTTTTCCCTCTGTGTACTGCTGTGTCCCCCGCTGAGTTCCGCTGTGACCCCGCTGTGTCCCTCTGTGTCCTCCCTGTGTCCCCCGCTGTGTCCCGCTGTATCCCCTGCTGTGTCCCACTGTGTCTACTGCTGTGTTCCTGCTGTGTCCCGCTGTGTCCCGCTGTGTCCCCGCTGTGTCTCGCTGTGTCCCACGCTCTGTCCCCCACTGGGTCCGCTGTGTCCCACTGTGTCCCGCTGTGTCCCGCTGTGCCCCCACTGTGTCCCGTTGTGTCCACAGCTGTGTACCATGCTGTGTAAAGCTGTGTCCCTGCTGTATCGACGATGTGTCCCGCTGTGTCCCGCTGTGTCCTCGCTGTGTTCCCCGCTGTGTCCTGCTGTGTCCCCCGCTGTGTCCCCCGCTGTTTACTCGCTGTATCCCCCACTGTGTCCCGCTGTGTACTCACTGTGTCCCCCGCTGTGTCCCCACTGTATCCCCCGCTGTGTCCCGCTGTGTCCAGCTGTGTCCCCCCCTGTGTCCCCCGCTGTGTTCCGCTCTGTCCCGCGCTGTGTCCCGCTG
>NW_012327949.1:0-1226 GCF_000151885.1 Dipodomys ordii
TTCTTCTGCTTCTCCGTCTGCTTCTATTTCTTCTGCTTTTCCTGCTTCTCCTTCTGCTTTTCCTTCTATTTCTCCTTCTCGTTCTTCTGCTATTCCTTCTGCTTCTCTTTCTGCTTCTGCATTTCAGCTTCTTCTGCTACTGATTCTGCTTCTTCTGTTTCTTCTGCTTCTCCTTCTGCTTCTCCTTCTGCTTTTGCTTCTCTTTCTGCTTCTGCTTCTCCTTCTGGTTCTCCTTCTTCTTCTCCAGATTCTGCTTCTTCTGCTTCTCCTGCTTCTCCTTCTGCTTTAGGTTCTGCTTTTGCTTCTTCGGCTTCTTCTGCTTCTATTTCTGCTTCTCCTTCTGTTTCTGCTTCTCTTTCTGCTTCTGCTTCTTCTCCTTCTTCTATTTCTTCTGATTCTGCTTCTCCTGCTTCAGCTTCTCCTGCTTCTCCTTCTGTTTCTCTTTATGCTTCTCCTTCTGCTTTTCCTTCTTCTGCTTCTACTACTGCTCCTGTTCTCCTTCTCATTCTCCTTCTCTTTCTGCTTCTGCTTATCCTTCTGTTTCTCCTACTCCTAATCCTTCTCTTTCTCCTTCTCCTTCTTCTTCTTTTGCTTCTCCTGCTGCTTCTTCTTCTGCTTCTTCTGCTTTTTCTGTTTCTTCTTCTTTTGCTTCAGCTTCTGCTTCTTCTGCTTCTCATTCTGCTTCTCCTTCTGCTCTTCTCCTTCTGTTTCTTCTGTTTCTGCTTCTCCTGCTTCTTCTTCTTCTGCTTCTCCTACTTCCCCTTCTGCTTCTCCGTCTCATTCTCCTTCTCCTTCAATTTCTCCTTCTTTTGCTTCTCATTCTGCTTCTGCTTCTCCTGCTTCTGCTTCTTCTGTTTCTCCTTCTGCTTCTCCTTCTGCTTCTCTTTCTGCTTCTTATTCTGCTTCTGCTCCTCCTACTCCTACTCCTTCTCTTTCTCCCTCTTCTTCTGCTTCTCGTTCTGCTTCTGCTTCTTCTGCTTGTTCGGTTTCTTCTGCTTCTGCTTTTCCAGCTTCTGCTGCTTCTGCTTCTCCTTCTGCTTCAGGTTCTCCTTCTGATTCTTCGGCTTCTTCTGTTTCTTCTGCTTCTGCTTCTCCTGCTACTGCTTCTTCTGCTTCTTCTGCTTCTCTTTCTGCTTCTCCTTCTGCTTCTGCTTCTCCTTCTGCTCCTTCTCCTTCTTCTGTTTCTTCTTCTTCTTCTGCTCCTCCTGCTTCTGCTTCTTCTGCTT
>NW_012327950.1:0-1226 GCF_000151885.1 Dipodomys ordii
CAACCCCTAAATGAAAAGGCTGAGCTGCGCTGAGCACCAGCGTGTGAGCACCAGTGTGTGAGCTGAGCACCAGTGTGTGAGCACCACTGTGTGAGCTGAGCACCACTGTGTGAGCTGAGCACCAGAGTGTGAGCACCAGTGTGTGAGCTGAGCACCAGTGTATGAGCTGAGCACCAGTATGTGAGCTGAGCTGAGACCAGTGTGTGAGCTGAGCACCAGCGTATGAGCTGAGCACCAGTGTGTGAGCTGAGCACCAGCGTGTGAGCTGAGCTGAGCACCAGCATGTGAGCTGAACTGAGCACCAGTGTGTGAGCTGAGCACCAGTGTGTGAGCTGAGCACCAGTGTGTGAGCTGAGCACCAGTGTGTGAGCACCACTGTGTGAGCTGAGCACCAGTGTGTGAGCTGAGCACCAGTGTGTGAGCTGAGCACCAGTATGTGAGCTGAGCTGAGACCAGTGTGTGAGCTGAGCACCAGCGTGTGAGCTGAGCACCAGCGTGTGAGCTGAGCACCAGTGTGTGAGCTGAGCACCAGTGTGTGAGCTGAGCACCAGTGTGTGAGCACCACTGTGTGAGCTGAGCACCAGTGTGTGAGCTGAGCGCCAGCATGTGAGCACCAGTGTGTGAGCTGAGCACCAGTGTGTGAGCTGAGCACCAGTATGTGAGCTGAGCTGAGACCAGTGTGTGAGCTGAGCACCAGCGTGTGAGCTGAGCACCAGCGTGTGAGCTGAGCACCAGTGTGTGAGCTGAGCACCAGTGTGTGAGCTGAGCACCAGTATGTGAGCTGAGCTGAAACCAGTGTGTGAGCTGAGCACCAGCATGTGAGCTGAGCACCAGTGTGTGAGCTGAGCTGAGCACCAGCGTGTGAGCTGAGCACCAGCGTGTGAGCTGAGCTCCAGTGTGTGATCTGAGACCACTGTGTGAGCTGAGCTGAGCACCACTGTGTGAGCTGAGCACCAACGTGTGAGCTGAGCTGAGCACCAGCGTGTGAGCTGAGACCAGTGTGTGAGCTGAGCTGAGCACCAGTGTGTGAGCTGAGCACCAGTGTGTGAGCTGAGCACCAGTGTGTGAGCTGAGCTGAGCACCAGCATGTGAGCTGTGCACCAGCGTGTGAGCTGAGTTGAGCACCAGCGTGTGAGCTGAGCACCAGCGTATGAGCTGAGCACCAGTGTGTGAGCTGAGCTGAGCACCATCATGTGAGCTGAGCACCAGTGTGTGAGCTGAGCTGA
>NW_012327951.1:0-1226 GCF_000151885.1 Dipodomys ordii
CAGAAGGAAAAGCAGAAAGAGAAGCAGGAGAAGCAGAAGAAGCAGCAGCAGGAGAAGCAGAAGCAGAAGAAGCCGAAGAAGCAGAAGCAGAACCTGAAGCAGAAGGAGAAGCAGAAGAAGCAGAATCTGGAGAAGCAGAAGGAGAAGCAGAAAGAGAAGCAAAAGCAGAAGGAGAAGCAGAAGAAGCAGAAGAAACAGAAGAAGCAGAGGCAGTAGCAGAAGAAGCAGAAGATGCAGAAGCAGAAGGAGAAGCAGAAGGAAAAGCAGAAGAACGAGAAGGTGAGGGAGAAGGAGAAACAGAAGGAGAAGCAGAAAGAGAAGCAGAAGAAGGAGCAGGAGAAGGAAAAGCAGCAGGAGAAGCAGAAAGAGCAGCAGAAGGAGGAGCAGGAGATGCAGAAACAGGAGAAGCATAAGCAGAACAAACAGGAGAAGGACAAGAAGCAGAAGCAGAAACAGAAGGAGAAGCAGAAAGAGAAGGAGGGGAAGCAGAAGAAGCAGAAGCAGGAGAAGCAGAAGCATAAGAATCCGAAGAAGCAGAAGGAGAACCTCAGGCAGAAGGAGAAGCAGGAGAAGCAGAAGAAGCAGAATCTGGAGAAGCAGAAGGAGAAGCAGAAGCAGAAAGAGAATCAAAATCAGAAGGAGAAGAAGAAGAAACAGAAGAAGTAGAAGCAGTAGCGGGTGTAGCAGAAGCAGAAGGAAAAGCATAAAAACAGGAAGGAGAAGGAGAAACAGAAGGAGAAGTAGAAGGAGAAGCAGAAAGGGAAGCAGGTAAAGCAGAAGAAGAAGAAGCAGAAGGAGAATCAGAAGGAGAAGCAGAAGAAGGAGAAGGAGAAACAGAAACAGAAGATGCAGAAGGAGAAGCAGGAGAAGCAGAAGAAGCAGAAGCAGAAGGAGAAGCAGGAGAAGCAGAAGAAGCAGAATCTGGAGAAGCAGAAGGAGAAGCAGAAGCAGAAAGAGAAGCAAAAGCAAAAGAGAAGCAGAAGAAACAGAAGAAGCAGAGGCAGTAGCAGAAGAAGCAGAAGATGCAGAAGGAGAAGCAGAAGGAAAAGCAGAAGAACTAGAAGGAGAAGGAGAAGGAGAAACAGGAGTAGAAGCAGAAAGAGAAGCAGAAGAAGGAGCAGTAGAAGGAAAAGCAGCAGGAGAAACAGAAAGAGCAGCAGAAGGAGAAGCAGGAAATGCAGAAACAGGAGAAGAACAAGCAGAAGAAACAGGAGAAGGACAAGAAG
>NW_012327952.1:0-1226 GCF_000151885.1 Dipodomys ordii
TCAGGGTTCATGATGATCATGGTTTAAAACCAGCCCCGGAAGGAAAAGCCCTTGAGACTCTTATCTCCAATAAACCACCAGAAAACTGGAAGTGGCACTGTGGCTCAAAAAGGTAGAGCACTCTCCTTGAGCTGAAGAGTATAGGGACAGCACCCACACCCAGTGTTCAAGCCCCACGACTAACCAAAAAATAGTGAACCAGAAAAAGAATTAGATAACTCTGTTGGTAGTATAGAATCAGCTATCCTAATTTTATAAGGGGAAATGAACAAGGGTTAAAATTAGATTTTCTCCTTTTATAATCAAGAGAGTATAAGAAAATTTCACTTAGAAGATACTGAATCCTTACAAGATGAAGCTATGAACTTGTTCAAAAAATGATTCCAAGGAAATGCTAAACATCATAGAGAGATTTCACCACCACAATTTTCCACTGGGAGTTAGTGTTTACTTTCCATTTTGTTACCTAATGCAAAATTAGTACAGTGGAAAGATGCAATCTGAACTCAGGATAAGTTATTTCATACCATTACTTCATTCTAACTGCATCCTATATTCAAGTGCCACCTATATTGTACACAGTTATGTGTGATGCAGTAATGATGACTTTATCTACCCTCTAATGCTAGAAAGAGTAAGTACATCTCCAACTTTTCAAGCCAGGCACTGGAGATTCATATCTCTAATCCTAGCTACTCAGGAGGCTGAGATTTGAAGATCACAGTTCAAAGCTAGCCTGAGCAGGAAAGTCCAACTAGTCTTATCTCCAACTAGCCACAAGCAAACTGGAAATGGAGTTGTGGCTCAGAGTGGTAGAGTGCTAGCCTTGAGTAAAAAGAGCTTGAGAATGGCACCCAGATCCTAAATTCAAGCCCACAACTGATAAAAAATACAATGAATCTTTCATCGATCCACCTGTCTATTCAAAGTAGACAGCAGATGAAGTGATGGAAAGATGAGTATCCAGGCTAAAAGGATGATATAGTAAAGATGTTGAATGCTTAATATGAGAAGACTATAGAACCTTGAATTAGAGGTATAATTTTGGAGAAAAGTTTAAGGGGAAAAAAAGGGAAAGATGGGGGCAAGAACAAGGGTGGGGGTGGGCCCCGGCCCCCGTTAATTTTTTGAATGCATATTTGAATAAATCCAGTGGGAAGGACAAGAAATTATCCCAACAATGGAAATCAACCACCATATAATAACATTAGGAGTCTGAAGAAGTG
>NW_012327953.1:0-1226 GCF_000151885.1 Dipodomys ordii
CCGCTTGCACAAGCCCTTCTCCCAGCAACGTAGATAGGAATGGAGTGGAGGCAAAGTTGGGCGAACTTGCTCCACCCTCCCCCCGCCCAGACCCCCGCCTTCGGGCTTCCCTGGAGTCCTGCTCCTAATTATCTCTTTAATATCTCTTTATCTTGCAGCCCCTGCTTCCTGACCGGATGGTGATATCTGAAGCACTCAGCGGCAACCAGACAGCCAGAGGGGAACGCGAGCCATCCATGCAGGTGGCGTAACCGTCCATCCTCAACCCCCCCCGCAGGCGATTACTCGACCCCGACCACGACCTCCGACCCCCCCCCCCGCACCAAAATCCACAACCCTACCCTCGGAACAAAATAAAACAAATTTGCTTGAATCTCACGCTGACTTTTGTTTGTAATTGACGCAATAGGCGAAGGGGAGGGATCTCATTTCTGGTGCCTGACGGGGGGGGAGGGGGGAGGGGGCGGGGGAATTGGAGAGGAGAGAAGAGGGGGCAGAGGGCATCTCAGTGTATCTGTGTGTGTGCGTGCGTGCATCTTTGAGGAAACTCAAAGATCGGACGCGACAGAGCATGTATGTAGTCCAGCCGGACCAATTCACCACGTCTCTGTCTCTTGTCTCTCTGTTTCTGTTTCTCTATTTCTCTCTCTGTGTCTCTCTTTGTCTCTGTCTGTCTGTCTGTCTGTCTGTCTCTCTCTCTCTCGTTTGAATTCTCTCTCCCGCCCGCCCGCCCGCCCGCACTCCCTCCCTCCTTTTCCTCTCGACTTGCCAGTCAATCCTGGGGCTTGAGCTACTGTACTGGCGCTCCAACACACAACGGTCCCACTCCGAGCCCGGTCCCACTCCGAGCCTGCCTGCCTGCCTGATCATCCCCACCCCACCCCTTCTCTGAAAAGAAGGCAGTCTCTCTCGGGGCCAGCCAGCCTGGGCGGTTTTGTCAGTCAGTCAGTGCGTGGTTTGTTTGTTCTTTTTTTCCCCCCATGCATTTCATGAGAGAAAACTGCAATTCACAAAACCACCACTCGACAAGGTGGATGGGGCGGCGGGAGGGGCAAAACACGGGTCGGGTCAGTCACTCACTCAGTCAGTCAGTCCTCACCTACCCGGCAGTGGGGAGTGAGAGTTCTGACATACACATACATATAGGTTGTTATGATTCATTGTTATCATCATTTGCTTTTCCTCTGTCATCATTTGCTTTTCCTCTGTCGGGGGGAGGGCGGGGT
>NW_012327954.1:0-1226 GCF_000151885.1 Dipodomys ordii
CCCCCCCCCCGCCTTCGGGCTTCCCTGGAGTCCTGCTCCTAATTATCTCTTTAATATCTCTTTATCTTCCAGCCCCTGCTTCCTGACCGGATGGTGATATCTGAAGCACTCAGCGGCAACCAGACAGCCAGAGGGGAACGCGAGCCATCCATGCAGGTGGCGTAACCCTCCATCCTCAACCCCCCACCCCCGCAGGCGATTACTCGACCACGACCACGACCTCCGACACCCCACCCCGCACCAAAATCCACAACCCTACGCTCGGAACAAAATAAAACAAATTTGCTTGAATCTCACGCTGCCTTTTGTTTGTAATTGACGCAATAGGCGAAGGGGAGGGATCTCATTTCTGGTGCCTGACGGGGGGGAGGGGGGATGGTCGGGGGAATTGGAGAGGAGAGAAGAGGGGGCAGAGGGCATCTCAGTGTATCTGTGTGTGTGCGTGCGTGCATCTTTGAGGAAACTCAAAGATCGGACGCGACAGAGCATGTATGTAGTCCAGCCGGACCAATTCACCACGTCTCTGTCTCTTGTCTCTCTGTTTCTGTTTCTCTATTTCTCTCTCTGTGTCTCTCTTTGTCTCTGTCTGTCTGTCTGTCTGTCTGTCTGTCTGTCTGTCTGTCTGTCTCCCTCTCTCTCGTTTGAATTCTCTCTCCTGCCCGCCCGCCCGCCCGCACTCCCTCCCTCCTTTTCCTCTCGACTTGCCAGTCAATCCTGGGGCTTGAGCTACTGTACTGGCGCTCCAACACACAACGGTCCCACTCCGAGCCTGCCTGCCTGCCTGCCTGCCTATGCATGGGCCCCATACTCCAACAATTCACCACGTCTCAGTCTCTTGTCTCTCTGTTTCTGATTCTATATTTCTCTCTCTGTGTCTCTCTTTGTCTCTGTCTGTCTGTCTGTCTGTCTGTCTGTCTGTCTGTCTGTCTCTCTCTCTCTCGTTTGAATTCTCTCTCCCGCACGCCCGCCCGCCCGCACTCCCTCCCTCCTTTTCCTCTCGACTTGCCAGACAATCCTGGGGCTTCAGCTACTGTACTGGAGATCCAACACACAACGGTCCCACTCCGAGCATGCCTGCCTGCCTGCCTGCCTGCCTGCCTGCCTATGCATGGGCCCCGTACTCCAACGAGGCACATCATCATCCCCACCCCACCCCTTCTCTGAAAAGAAGGCAGTCTCTATCGGGGCCAGCCAGCCTGGGCCGGTTATCTCAGTCAGTCAATGCG
>NW_012327955.1:0-1226 GCF_000151885.1 Dipodomys ordii
TCATGTCCCGTTGTGTCCTGCTGTAACCCTGCTGAGTCCCCCTGTGTCCCCGCTGTGTCCTGCTGTGTTGTCGCTCTGTCCTCCGCTGTGTCCCGCTGTGTCCTCTGCTGTGTCCCGCTGTGTCACTCTGTGTCCCGCTGTATCCCGCTGTGACCCCGCTGAGTCCCCGCTGTGTCCCCGCTGTGTCCCCCGCTGTCTCCCACTCTGTCCCCCGCTGTGTCTCACGCTTTGTCCCCGCTGTGTCCCACTGTGACCCGCTGTGTCCCGCTGTGCCCACACTGTGTCCCGTTGTATCCACAGCTGTGTACCACGCTGTGTAACGCTGTGTCCCCGCTGTATCTACGCTGTTCCTCGCTGTGTCCCGCTGTGTCCCCCGCTGTGTCCCCCGCTGTGTCCTCGCTGTGTCCCCAGCTGTGTCCCGCTGTGTCCTCACTGGGTCCCCCTCTGGGTCCCGCTGGGTCCCCCGCTGTGTCCCACTGTGTCCCGCTGTGTCCCGCTCTGTCCCTGCTGTGTCCCGCTGTGTCCCGCTGTGTCCCCCTGTGTGCGTGCTGTGTCCCGCTATGTACTCCGTTGTGTCCAGCTGTTTCACCGCTGTGTCCCCTGCTTTGTCCCGCTTTGTCCCGCTGTGTCCTCGCTGCGTCCCCCGCTGTGTCCCGCTGTGTCCCCCGCTGTGTCCCGCTGTGTCCCGCTGTGTCCCGCTGTGTCCCTGCTGTGTCCCGCTGTGCCCTGCTGTGTCGTCGCTGTGTCCCCCGCTTTCTCCCGCTCTGTCCCTCGCTGTGTCTCACGATTTGTCCTTGCTTTGTCCCACTGTGTCCCGCTGTGTCCCGCTGTGCCCCCACTGTGTCCCCTTGTGTCGACAGATGTGTACCACACTGTGTAACGCTGTATCACCGCTGTATCGACGCTGTGTCTCGCTGGGTCTCGCTGTGTCCTCGCTGTGTTCCCTGCTGTGTCCCGCAGTGTCCCCCGCTGTGTCCCCTGCTGTGTCCTTGCTGTGTCCCGCTGTGTCCTCGCTGTGTCCCCTGCTGTGTCCCGCTGTGTCCCCCGCTGTGTCCTGATGTGTCCCGCTTTGTCCCGCTGTGTCCCTGCTGTGACCCTCAGTGTCCCGGTGTGTCCCCGCTGTGGCCCCTGTGTGTCCCGCTGTGTCCCGCTCTGTCCCTGCTGTGTCCTGCTGTGTCACGCTGTGTCCCCGCTTTGTGCCCGCTGTGTCCCGCTGTGTACTCCAA
>NW_012327956.1:0-1226 GCF_000151885.1 Dipodomys ordii
CCAGCCTTGGAGAAAAAAAGGGCTAACAGAGAGACACACACACAGTGCCGGAACCATTGCTCAGTCAGTGTGCCCCTCCCCTGCCTCTTGAGACTCAGTTTTCTCATTTACACACTGGGGGTGACCCCACCTGCCATGAGTTTCCAGGGCCCAACAGAGGCCCTGAAGAGCAGAAGTAGGGACAGTGCTCAGTGGGTGAGCAGTGACCCCCGGCCCTCCAAAGCTCTGCTCTTAACATAGCCCCACCAGAGTCGAGTGACTTGGAGTTCCCTCCTGTCCACTTGATTCCCAACATATCAAGGTAGAAGAGAGGGGAGAGGTGGAGGAAGGATAAAGATGCTTTTGGATGATGACTCTTTTGAAGGGGGGGACCTGAGCCTGCTGCTCACCCCTGCTGCTCTCGGGCAGCTCAGGAGGGCAGGGCCCACCCCGCTGGCCTCCCTGTGCCCTGGAACTTGCATCCTCATGCCTAGGATTCCACAGAGCCCAACCCCCAGGGTGGGTCACCCCTCCCCCTCCGCAACACGTCGGCTGGCGGTCGAAACCCCGCCCTCCCCCCTCCCCGTCGTCATGGTTACGACAGAGGAAAAGCAAATGATGATAATAATGAATCATAACAACCTATATGTATGTGTATGTCAGAACTCTCACTCCCCACTGCCGGGTAGGTGAGGACTGACTGACTGAGTGAGTGACTGACCCGACCCGTGTTTTGCCCCTCCCGCCGCCCCATCCACCTTGTCGACGGCAAACGCGCGCCATCTAGTGGTGGTTTTGTGAATTGCAGTTTTCTCTCATGAAATGCATGGGGGAAAAAAAAGAACAAACAAACCACGCACTGACTGACTGAGAAAACCGGCCCAGGCTGGCTGGCCCCGAGAGAGACTGCCTTCTTTTCAGAGAAGGGGTGGGGTGGGGATGATGATGTGCCTCGTTGGAGTATGGGGCCCATGCATAGGCAGGCAGGCAGGCAGGCAGGCTCGGAGTGGGACCGTTGTGTGTTGGAGCGCCAGTACAGTAGCTCAAGCCCCAGGATTGACTGGCAAGTCGAGAGGATAAGGAGGGAGGGAGTGCGGGTGGGCGGGCGGGCGGGAGAGAGAATTCAAACGAGAGAGAGAGAGAGAGAGAGAGACAGACACACAGACAGACAGACAGACAGACAGACAGACAGAGAAAAAGAGAGACACAGAGAGAGAAATAGAGAAACAGAAACAGAGAGACAAGAG
>NW_012327957.1:0-1226 GCF_000151885.1 Dipodomys ordii
TCAGGAGGAGGAGAAGCAGAATGCTAAGCAGAAGGGGAAGAAGAAGGAGAAGCTGAAGGAGAAGCGGAAGAAGCAGAAGCATGGGAAGCAGAAGAAGAAGTAGAATGAGAAACAGGAGAAGGAGAAATTGAAGCAGAAGCAGAAGGAGAAGCAGAAAGAGAAGGAGAAACAGAAGAAGGAGAAGGAGAAGTAGAAGAATAATAAGCAGAAGCAGAAGAAGAAGAAGAAGAAGAAGAAGAAAAAGAAGAAGAAGAAGAAGAAGAAGAAGAAGAAGAAGAAGAACAAGAACAAGAAGAACAAGAAGAAGAACAAGAAGAAGAACAAGAAGAACAAGATGAAGAAGAAGAACAAGAAGAAGAAGAACAACAAGAAGAAGAAGAGGAAGTATCAAAAGAAGGAGAAGCAGAAAGAGAAGGAGAAGTAGGAAAATCAGAAGAAGGAGAAGTAGAAGAAGCAGAAGGAGAAGCAGAAGAAGGAGAAGCATAAGAAGGAGAAGCAGAAGCGGAATGAGATACAGAAGGAGAAGCAGAAGTATAAGGAGAAGCAGAAGCAGAATGAGAAGCAGAAGAAGGAGAAGGGGAAGGAGAAAGAGAAGGATTAGGAGTAGGACACGCAGAAGGATAAGCAGAAGAAGCAGAAGCAGGAGAAGCAGAAGCAGAAGAAACAGAAGATGCATACTCAGAAGCAGAAAGAGAAGCAGAAGAAGGAGAAATCGAAGGAGCAGAAGAAGAAGAAGAAGAAGCAGTAGAAGCATAAGAAGCAGAAGCAGGAGAAGCAGAAGCAGAAGATAAAGAAGAAGCATAAGAAGCAGAAGCAGAGGGAGAAACAGAAGAAGGAGAAAGAGCAGCAGAAGGTGAAGCAGAAGGAGATGCAGAAGCAGAAAGCGAAGCAGAAACAGAAGGAGAAGAAGAAGGAGAAGTTGGAGAATCATAAGAAGCAGAAGCAGAAGCAGAAAGAGAAGGAGAAGAAGGAGAAGGAGAAGCAGAAGGAGAAGGACAAGCAGGAGAAGCAGAAGAAGCAGAAGCGGGAGAAGCAGAAGAAGAAGAAACAGAAGAAAGAGAAGGAGCAGAAGGAGAAGCAGAAGCAGAAGGAGAAGCAGAAAGAGAAGCAGAAGAAGCAGTAGCAGGAGAAGCAGAAGCAGAAGAAATAAAAGAAGCCTCAAGAAGCAGAAGAGAACTCTGAAGCAGAAGGAAAAGCAGAAGCAGCAGAAGCTGGAAAAGCAGAAG
>NW_012327958.1:0-1225 GCF_000151885.1 Dipodomys ordii
CCTCCTCCTCCTCTCTCCTCCTCCTCTCCTCCTCCTCCTCCTCTCTCTCTCTCTCTCTCTCTCTCCTCTCGTCTTCTTCTTCTTCTTCTTCTTCTTCTCTTTCTTCTGCTTCTACTTTTCCTGCTTCTTCTGCTTCTACTGCTTCTCTTTCTGCTTCTCATTCTGCTTCTGCTTCTGCTTCTCCTATTTCTTCTGCGGCTCTTCCTTCTCCTACTTCTACTTCTACTTCTCCTTCTGCTTCTTCTTCTTCTGCTTCTCCTGCTTCTCCTTCTGCATCTTCTTCTGCTTCTGCTTCTCCTTCTGCTGCTTCTTCTGCTTCTGTTCTCCTTCTGCTTCTCCTTCTGCTTCTTCTGCTTCTGCTTCTCCTTCTGCTTCTTCTGCTTCTCCTTCTGATTCTCCTTCTGCTTCTCCTTCTGTTTCTCCTTCTCCTTCTCGTTCTTCTGCTTTTCTTTCTGCTTCTCCTTCTGCTTCTGCTGCAACTGCTACTGCTTCTTCTGTTTCTTCTGCTTCTCCTTCTGCTTTTGATTCTCTTTCAGCTTCTGCTTCTCCTTCAGCTTCTCATTCAGCTTCTCCAGATTCTGCTTCTTCTGCTTCTCCTGCTTCCGCTTTTGCTTCAGGTTTTGCTTCTGCTTCTTCGGATTCTTATGCTTCTGCTTCTCCTGCTTCTGCTTCTTCTTCTTCCCCTCCTCTTTCTGCTTCTCCTTCTGTTTCTGCTTCTCCTTCTGCTTCTGCTTCTTGTCCTTCTCCTGTTTCTTCTGCTTCTGCTTCTCCTGCTTCTGCTTCTTCTGCTTTTCCTGCTTCTCTTTCTGCTTCTCCTTCTGCTTTTCCTTCTCCTTCTGCTTCTGCTCCTTCTCCTTCTTCTGTTTCTTCTTCTTCTGCTTCTCCCGCTTCTGCTTCTTCTGCTTCTCCTGCTTCTCGTTCTGCTTCTCTTCGTCGGCTTCTCTTTCTACTTCTGCTTCTGCTTCTTCGGATTCTGCTTCTTCTACTTCTTCTCTCCTTCTGCTTCTGCTTCTTCTGCTTCTCCTGCTTCTCCTTCTGCATCTCCTTCTGCTTGTGCTTTTCGTCTGCTTCTTCTTCTGCTTCTGCTTCTCCTTCTCCTTCTTCTGCTTCTCCGTCTGATTCTGCTTCTTCTGCCTTTCCTGATTCTCCTTCTGCTTCTCCTTCTTCTTCTCCTTCTGTTTCTCCTTCTCCTTCTCGTCTTCTGCTATTCCTTCTGCTTCTCTTT
>NW_012327959.1:0-1225 GCF_000151885.1 Dipodomys ordii
TTCCTGGTGCTTCTGCTTCTCCTGCTGCTTCTGCTTCTGCTTATTCTACTATTTCTGTTTCTTCTGCTTCTGCTTCAGATTGTGCTTCTTCTGTTTCTCCTTCTGCTTCAGATTCTGCTTCTGCTTCTTCGGCTTCTCCTGTTTCTTCTGCTTCTGCTTCTCCTGCTTTTTCTGCTTCTCCTGCTTCTCTTTCTCCTTCTCCTTCTGCTTCTGCTTCTCCTTCTGCTTCTGCTACTGCTCTTCTCCTTCTGTTTCTTTTGCTTCTGATTCTTCTGCTTCTTCTTCTTCTGTTTCTTCTGATTCTCCTTCTGCTTCTCCTTCTTCTCCTTCTCTTTCTGCTTCTACTTCTGCTTCTTCTGATTTTCCTGCTTCTCCTTCTTGTTCTCCTTCTGTTTCTGCTTCTCTTTCTGCTTCTGCTTCTCCTTCTGCTGCTCCTTCTCCTTCTCCTTTTTCTGCCTCTCCCACTGCTTCTGCTTCTGCTTCTTTAGCTTATTCTTTTTCTTCTGCTTCTGCTTCTCCTGCTTCTGCTTATACTGCTTCTCCTTATGCTTCTCCTTATGCTTCTCCTTATGCTTCTCCTTATGCTTCTCCTTATAATGCTTTTTCTTCTTCTTCTTCTTCTCCTTCTTCTTCTTCTTCTTCTTCTTCTTCTTCTTCTTCTTCTTCTTCTTCTTCTTCTTCTTCCTCTTCTTCTCCTTCTCCTCCTTCTTCTTCTTCTTCTTCTTCTTCTTCTTCTTCTTCTTCTTCTTCTTCTTCTTCTTCTTCTTCTTCTTCTTCTTCTTCTTCTTCTTCTTCTTCATCTTCTTCTTCTTCTTCTTCTCCTGCTTCTTCTCTTTCTTCTGCTTCTGCTTTTCCTGCTTCTTCTGCTTTTTCTGCTTCTCTTTGTGCTTTTCCTTCTGTTTCTGCTTCTCCTTCTGCTTCTGCTTCTTCTCCTTCTTCTGTTTCTTCCGCTTCTGCTTCTCCTGCTTCTGCTTCTTCTGCTTCTCCTTATGCTTCTCCTTATGCTTCTCTTTCTTCTTCTTCTTCTTCTTCTTCTTCTTCTTCTTCTTCTTCTTCTTCTTCTTCTTCTTCTTCTTCTTCTTCTTTTTCTTCTTCTTTTTCTTCTTCTTCTTCTTCTTCTTCTTCTTCTTCTTCTTCTTCTTCTTCTTCTTCTTCTTCTTCTTCTTCTTCTTCTTCTTCTTCTTCTCTTCTCCTTCTTCTTCTCTTTCCTCTGCTTCTGATTTCC
>NW_012327960.1:0-1225 GCF_000151885.1 Dipodomys ordii
CCGCCCCCCCCCGCCTTGGGGCTTCCCTGGAGTCCTGCTCCTAATTATCTCTTTAATATCTCTTTATCTTCCAGCCCCTGCTTCCTGACCGGATGGTGATATCTGAAGCACTCAGCGGCAACCAGACAGCCAGAGGGGAACGCGAGCCATCCATGCAGGTGGCGTAATCGTCCATTCTCACGCCCCCCCCCCGCAGGCGATTACTCGACCACGACCACGACCTCCGACCCACCCCCCCCGCACCAAAATCCACAACCCTACCCTCGGAACAAATTAAAACAAATTTGCTTGAATCTCATGCTGCCTTTTGTTTGTAATTGACGCAATAGGCGAAGGAGAGGGATCTCATTTCTGGTGCCTGACGGGGGGGGAGGGGGGAGGGGGCGGGGGAATTGAGAGGAGAGAAGAGGGGGCAGAGGGCATCTCAGTGTATCTGTGTGTGTGTGTGCGTGCATCTTTGAGGAAACTCAAAGATCGGACGCGACAGAGCATGTAGGTAGTCCAGCCGGACCAATTCACCACGTCTCTGTCCCTTGTCTCTCTGTTTCTGTTTCTCTATTTCTCTCTCTGTGTCTCTCTTTGTCTCTGTCTGTCTGTCTGTCTGTCTGTCTGTCTGTGTGTCTGTCTGTCTCTCTCTCTCTCGTTTGAATTCTCTCTCCCGCCCGCCCGCCCGCCCGCACTCCCTCCCTCCTTTTCCTCTCGACTTGCCAGTCAATCCTGGGGCTTGAGCTACTGTACTGGCGCTCCAACACACAACGGTCCCACTCCGAGCTTGCCTGCCTGCCTGCCTGTCTATGCATGGGCCCCATACTCCAACGAGGCACATCATCATCCCCACCCCACCCCTTCTCTGAAAAGAAGGCAGTCTCTCTCGGGGCCAGCCAGCCTGGGCCGGTTTTCTCAGTCAGTCAGTGCGTGGTTTGTTTGTTCTTTTTTTTCCCCCATGCATTTCATGAGAGAAAACTGCAATTCACAAAACCACCACTAGATGGCGCGCGTTCGCCGTCGACAAGGTGGATGGGGCGGCGGGAGGGGCAAAACACGGGTCGGGTCAGTCACTCACTCAGTCAGTCAGTCCTCACCTACCCGGCAGTGGGGAGTGAGAGTTCTGACATACACATACATATAGGTTGTTATGATTCATTATTATCATCATTTGCTTTTCCTCTGTCGTAGCCAAGACGACGGGGAGGGGGGAGGGCGGAGTTTCGACCACCAGCCGACG
>NW_012327961.1:0-1225 GCF_000151885.1 Dipodomys ordii
CCCCGCTGTGTCCCGCTGTGTCCCGCTGTGTAATGCTGTGTCCCCCGCTGAGTCCCGCTGTGTCCCCGCTGTGTCCCAATGTGTCCTCACTCTGTCCCCCGCTGTGTACCGCTGTGTCCTTCCTGTGTCCCCCGCTGTGTCCTGCTGTGTCCCGCTGTGTCCCCCGCTGAGGCCCCCGCTATGTCCCATTGTGTCCACCGCTGTGTCCCGCTCTGTCCTTGCTGTGTCCCCCACTGTGTGCCGCTGTGTACTCGCTGTGTCCCCCGCTGTGTCCCGCTGTGTCCTGCTGTGTCACGCTGTTTCCCCGCTGTGTCCCTGCAGTGTCCCTCTGTGTACCCCGCTGTGTCCAACATTGTCCCCGCTGTGTCTCGTTGTGTCCCACACTCTGTCCCACACTGTGTCCCGCAGTGTCCCCCGCTGTGTCCCGCGGTGTCCCCCGCTGTGTCCCGCTGTGTCCCCCGCTGAGTCCCCACTGTGTCCCTGCTCTGTCCCGTTGTGTCCCCCCCTGTGTCCTGCTGTGTCCCGCTTTGTCCCGCTGTGTCCTTGCTGTGACCCGCTCTGTCCCCACTGTATCGACGCTGTGTCCCGCTGTGTCCTGCTGTGTCCGCGTTGTTTTCCCCCTGTGTCCCGCTGTATACCCCTCTGTGTCCCCCGTTGTGTCCCGCTGTGTCCCCCGCTGTGACCCGCTGTGTCCCGCTGTGTCCCCCACTGTGTCCCTGCTGTCTCCCCGGTGTGTCCCACTGTGTCCCGCTGTGTACTGCTGTGTCTCCCGCTGAGTTCCGCTGTGTCCCCGCTGTGTCCCAATGTGTCCTCGCTGTGTCATGCTCTGTCATGCTCCGTCCCGCTGTGTCCCGCTGTGTCCCCTGTCCCCTGTTGCCCCTGCTTTGTCCCCCACTGTGTCCCGCTGTGTCTCGCTGTGTTACACTGTGTCCCGTGTTGTCCCGCTTGGTCCCCCGCTGTGACCTCGCTGTGTTTCCCTCTGTGTCCCTCTGTGTACCACTCTGTGTCCCCAGCTGTGTCCCGCTGTGTACCCCGCTGTGTCCAGCTATGTTCCCGCAGTGTCCCCGCTGTCTCCCGCTGTGTCCTCGCTGTGTCCACCGCTGTGTCCCGTTGTGTCCCTGCTGTGTCCCTGCTGTGTCCCCGCTGTGTTCCGCTGTGTCCCGCTGTGTCCTCGATGTGTCCCACGCTGTGTCGCTGTGTCCCCGCTGTGTCTGCTGTGTCCGCT
>NW_012327962.1:0-1225 GCF_000151885.1 Dipodomys ordii
ATGTGTAACGCTGTGTCCTTGCTGTATCGACGCTGTGTCTCGCTGTGTCCTCGCTGTGTTCCCCGCTGTCTCCCGCTCTGTCCCTCGCTGTGTCTCACGCTTTGTCCCCGCTGTGTCCCACTGTGTCCCGCTGTGTCCGGCTGTGCCCCCACTGTGTCCCGTTGTGTCCACAGCTGAGTACCACGCTGTGTAACGCTGTGTGCCCGCTGTATCGACGCTGTGTCCCGCTGGGTCCCGCTGTGTCCTCGCTGTATTCCCCGCTGTGTCCCGCTATTTCCTCGCTGTGTCCCCCGCTGTGTCCTGCTGTGTCCTCGCTGTGTCCCCCGCTGGGTCCCGGTGGGTCCTGCTGTGTCCTCGCTGTGTCCCGTTGTGTCCCCAGCTGTGTCCCCCGCTATGTCCCGATGTGTCTACTGCTGTGTCCATGCTATGTCTTGCTGTGTCGCGCTGTGTCCCCCGCTGTGTCCGCTGCTGTGTCCTGCTGTTTTCCCCGCTGTGTCACCAATGTGTCCCGCTGTGTCCTCGCTGTGTCCCGCTGTGTCTCGCTGTGCCCCCACTCTGTCCCGTTGTGTCCACAGCTGGGTACCACGCTGTGTAACCCTGTGTCCCCGCTGTATCGACGCTGTGTCCTGCTGGGTGCCGTTGTGTCCTCGCTGTGTTCCCTGCTGTGTCTCGCTGTGTCCCCCGCTGTGTCCTCGCTGTGTCCCCCGCTGTGTCCCGCTGTGTCCTCGCTGTGTTCCCCGCTGTGTCCCGCTTTGTCCCCCGCTGTGTCCCCCACTGTGTCCTCGCTGTGTCCCCTGCTGTGTCCCGCTGTGTCCTCACTGGGTCCCCCACTGTGTCCCGCTGTGTCCCCCGCTGTGTCCTGCTGTGTCCGTTGTGTCCCCGCTGTGTGCCTACTGTGTCCCGCTGTGTCTCCACTTTGTCCCGCTGTGTCCCACTGTGTCCCCGCTGTGTCCCGCTGTGTCCCGCTGTGTCCCCGCTGTGTGCCCGCTGTGTCCAGCTGTGTCACCGCTGTGTCTCGCTGTGGCCACTCTCTGTCTCCGCTGTCCCCCGCTGTGTCCCCCGCTGTGTCCCGCTGTGTCCTGCTGTGTCCCCCGCTTTTTCCTGCTGTGTCCCGCAGTGTCCCCGCTGTGTCCCTCTGTGTAACACTGTGTCCTGTGGTATCCCACTTTGTCCCACAATTGTGTCCCCCGCTGAGTCCCCTCTGTGTCGCCGCTGTGTCCCCCTG
>NW_012327963.1:0-1225 GCF_000151885.1 Dipodomys ordii
GGGGAGGAGAGGAGGAAAGTAACAAAAGGGAGCTAGATCAGAAAATTAATAAGGGGGAAGGAGGTGAGAATCCCATCCTTTCCGACAATCTCTCCCTCCCCCCTCCCCCCGCTCCGCCCCCGCCTTCGGGCTTCCCTGGAGTCCTGCTCCTAATTATCTCTTTAATATCTCTTTATCTTCCAGCCCCTGCTTCCTGACCGGATGGTGATATCTGAAGCACTCAGCGGCAACCAGACAGCCAGAGGGGAACGCGAGCCATCCATGCAGGTGGCGTAACCGTCCATCCTTACCCCCCCCGCAGGCGATTACTCGACCACGACCACGACCTCCGCCCCCCCCCGCACCAAAATCCACAACCATACCCTCGGAACAAAATAAAACAAATTTGCTTGAATCTCACGATGCCTTTTGTTTGTAATTGACGCAATAGGCGAAGGGGAGGGATCTCAATTCTGGTGCCTGACGGGGGGGGGGGAGGGGGGAGGGGGCGGGGGAATTGGAGAGGAGAGAAGAGGGGGCAGAGGGCATCTCAGTGTATCTGTGTGTGTGCGTGCGTGCATCTTTGAGGAAACTCAAAGATCGGACGCGACAGAGCATGTATGTAGTCCAGCCGGACCAATTCACCACGTCTCTGTCTCTTGTCTCTCTGTTTCTGTTTCTCTATTTCTCTCTCTGTGTCTCTCTTTGTCTCTGTCTGTCTGTCTGTCTGTCTGTCTGTCTCTCTCTCTCTCTCTCGTTTGAATTCTCTCTCCCGCCCGCCCGCCCGCCCGCACTCCCTCCCTCCTTTTCCTCTCGACTTGCCAGTCAATCCTGGGGCTTGAGCTACTGTACTGGCGCTCCAACACACAACGGTCCCACTCCGAGCCTGCCTGCCTGCCTGCCTGCCTATGCATGGGCCCCATACTCCAACGAGGCACATCATCATCCCCACCCCACCCCTTCTCTGAAAAGAAGGCAGTCTCTCTCGGGGCCAGCCAGCCTGGGCCGGTTTTCTCAGTCAGTCAGTGCGTGGTTTGTTTGTTCTTTTTTTTCCCCCATGCATTTCAGGAGAGAAAACTGCAATTCACAAAACCACCACTAGATGGCGCGCGTTCGCCGTCGACAAGGTGGATGGGGCGGCGGGAGGGGCAAAACACGGGTCGGGTCAGTCACTCACTCAGTCAGTCAGTCCTCACCTACCACAAGCAGTGGGGAGTGAGAGTTCTGACATACACATACATATAGG
>NW_012327964.1:0-1225 GCF_000151885.1 Dipodomys ordii
CCTCCCCTTCCCCCTCCGCAACACGTCGGCTGGCGGTCGAAACCCCGCCGTCCCCCCTCCCCGTCATCATGGCTACGACAGAGGAAAAGCAAATGATGATAATAATGAATCATCACAACCTATATGTATGTGTATGTCAGAACTCTCACTCCCCACTGCCGGGTAGGTGAGGACTGACTGACTGAGTGAGTGACTGACCCGACCCGTGTTTTGCCCCTCCCGCCGCCCCATCCACCTTGTCGACGGCGAACGCGCGCCATCTAGCGGTGGTTTTGTGAATTGCAGTTTTCTCTCATGAAATGCATGGGGGAAAAAAAAGAACAAACAAACCACGCACTGACTGACTGAGAAAACCGGCCCAGGCTGGCTGGCCCCGAGAGAGACTGCCTTCTTTTCAGAGAAGGGGTGGGGTGGGGATGATGATGTGCCTCGTTGGAGTATGGGGCCCATGCATAGGCAGGCAGGCAGGCAGGCAGGCTCGGAGTGGGACCGTTGTGTGTTGGAGCGCCAGTACAGTAGCTCAAGCCCCAGGATTGACTGGCAAGTCGAGAGGAAAAGGAGGGAGGGAGTGCGGGCGGGCGGGCGGGCGGGCGGGAGAGAGAATTCAAACGAGAGAGAGAGAGATAGAGAGACAGACAGACAGACAGACAGACAGACAGACACACAGAGACGAAGAGAGACACAGAGAGAGAAATAGAGAAACAGAAACAGAGAGACAAGAGACAGCGACGTGGTGAATTGGTCCGGCTGGACTACATACATGCTCTGTCGCGTCCGATCTTTGAGTTTCCTCAAAGATGCACGCACGCACACACACAGATACACTGAGATGCCCTCTGCCCCCTCTTCTCTCCTCTCCAAGTCCCCCGCGCCCTCCCCCCTCCCCCCCCCCGTCAGGCACCAGAAATGAGATCCCTCCCCTTGGCCTATTGCGTCAATTACAAACAAAAGGCAGCGTGAGATTCAAGCAAATTTGTTTTATTTTGTTCCGAGGGTAGGGTTGTGGATATTGGTGCGGGGGGGAGTCGGAGGTGGTGGTCGTGGTCGAGTAATCGCCTGCGGGGTGGGTGAGGATGGACGGTTACGCCACCTGCATGGATGGCTCGCGTTCCCCTCTGGCTGTCTGGTTGCCGCTGAGTGCTTCAGATATCACCATCCGGTCAGGAAGCAGGGGCTGGAAGATAAAGAGATATTAAAGAGATAATTAGGAGCAGGACTCCAGGGA
>NW_012327965.1:0-1225 GCF_000151885.1 Dipodomys ordii
GATCTTCTGCTTCTTCTGATACTGCCTCTGCTTCTTCTGTTTCTTCTGCTTCTCCTTCTGCTTTTGCTTCTCTTTCTGCTTCTGCTTCTCCTTCTGCTTCTCCAGATCCTGCTTCTTCTGCTTCTCCTGCTTCTCCTTCTGCTTCAGGTTCTGCTTTTGCTTTTTCGGCTTCTTCTGCTTCTGCTTCTTCTGCTGCTGCTTCTTCTGCTTCTCCTGCTTCTCTTTCTGCTTTTCCTTCTGTTTCTGCTTCTCCTTCTGCTTCTGCTTCTTCCCCTTCTTCTGTTTCTTCTGCTTCGGCTTCTCCAGCTTCTGCTTCTCCTGCTTCTCGTTCTGCTTCTCTTTCTGCTTCTCTTTCTCTTTGTCCTTGTCCTTCTCCTTCTTCTGCTTCTTCTTCTGCTTCTGCTTCTCCTTCTGCTTCTGCTTCTGCTTCAATTTCTCCTTCTGCTTCTCATTCTGCCTCTGCGCCTTCTGTTTCTTCTGCTTCTCCTGCTTCTTCTTCTCCTGCTACTCCTACTTCTCGTGCTGCTTCTCCTTCTGCGTCTCTTTCTGGTTCTGCTTATCCTTTTGCTTCTCCTACGCCTAATCCTTCTCTTTCGCCTTCTCCTTCTTCTTCTTCTGCTTCTCCTGGTGCTTCTGCTTCTTCTTATTCTACTATTTCTGTTTCTTCTTCTTCTGCTTCACATTGTGCTTCTTCTGTTTCTCCTTCTGCTTCAGATTCTGCTTCTTCGGCTTCTCCAGTTTCTTCTGCTTCTTCTTCTCCTGCTTCTTCAGCTTCTCCTGCTTCTCTTTCTGCTTCTCCTTCTGCTTCTTCTTTTCCTTCTGCTTCTGCTTCTGCTCTTCTCCTTCTTCTGTTTCTTTTGCTTCTGTTTCTTCTTCTTCTTCTTCTTCTTCTTCTTCTACTTCTTCTTCTTCTTCTTCTTCTTCTTCTTCTTCTTCTTCTTCGGTTTCTTCTGATTCTACTTCTGCTACTCCATCTTCTACTTCTCTTTCTGTTTCTACTTCTGCTTCTTCTGATTCTCCTGCTTCTCCTTCTGTTCTCCTATCTGTTTCTGCTTCTCTTTCTGCTACTGCTATCTCTTTCAGCTGCTCCTTTACCTTCTTCTTCTGCTTCTCCCACTGCTTCTGCTTCTGCATCTTATTGCTAATCTATTTCCTTCTGCATCTCCCTGCATCTAATGGCTTCCCCTAAGGCTTCTCCTAAAGCTTCCCCTATAGGCTTTCCCCC
>NW_012327966.1:0-1225 GCF_000151885.1 Dipodomys ordii
TCATCTCCACCATTCTCTCCCTCCCCCCTCCCCCCGCCCCCCCCGCCTTCGGACTTCCCTGGAGTCCTGCTCCTAATTATCTCTTTAATATCTCTTTATCTTCCAGCCCCTGCTTCCTGACCGGATGGTGATATCTGAAGCACTCAGCGGCAACCAGACAGCCAGAGGGGAACGCGAGCCATCCATGCAGGTGGCATAACCGTCCATCCTCACCCCCCCCCGCAGGCGATTACTCGACCACGACCTCCGACCCCCCCCCCCCGCACCAAAATCCACTACCCTACCCTCGGAACAAAATAAAACAAATTTGCTTGAATCTCACGCTGCCTTTTGTTTGTAATTGACGCAATAGGCGAAGGGGAGGGATCTCATTTCTGGTGCCTGACGGGGGGGGAGGGGGGAGGGGACGGGGGAATTGGAGAGGAGAGAAGAGGGGGCAGAGGGCATCTCAGTGTATCTGTGTGTGTGCGTGCGTGCATCTTTGAGGAAACTCAAAGATCGGACGGGACAGAGCATGTATGTAGTCCAGCCGGACCAATTCACCACGTCTCTGTCTCTTGTCTCTCTGTTTCTGTTTCTCTATTTCTCTCTCTGTGTCTCTCTTCGTCTCTGTCTGTCTGTCTGTCTGTCTGTCTGTCTGTCTGTCTGTCTCTCTCTCTCTCTCTCTCTATCGTTTGAATTCTCTCTCCCGCCCGCCCGCCCGCCCGCCCGCACTCCCTCCCTCCTTTTCCTCTCGACTTGCCAGTCAATCCTGGGGCTTGAGCTACTGTACTGGCGCTCCAACACACAACGGTCCCACTCCGAGCCTGCCTTCCTGCCTGCCTGCCTATGCATGGGCCCCATACTCCAACGAGGCACATCATCATCCCCACCCCACCCCTTCTCTGAAAAGAAGGCAGTCTCTCTCGGGGCCAGCCAGCCTGGGCCGGTTTTCTCAGTCAGTCAGTGCGTGGTTTGTTTGTTCTTTTTTTTCCCCCATGCATTTCATGAGAGAAAACTGCAATTCACAAAACCACTGCTAGATGGCGCGCGTTCGCCGTCGACAAGGTGGATGGGGCGGCGGGAGAGGCAAAACACGGGTCGGGTCAGTCACTCACTCAGTCAGTCAGTCCTCACCTACCCGGCAGTGGGGAGTGAGAGTTCTGACATACACATACATATAGGTTGTTATGATTCATTGTTATCATCATTTGCTTTTCCTCTGTCGTAGCCATGACGACGGGGA
>NW_012327967.1:0-1225 GCF_000151885.1 Dipodomys ordii
GGACAGTACCAGGAGAGCTGTTCGAAATCCTACTGTTTGAAGGACTGGCAGATATGGCTCTAGTTGGACCATGGGTCTGCGCTTGATCATTGATATTTGCTAGCACATGTAAAGATGCAGTCACAGCTACTGCACGGCTGGCGGTCGAAACCCCGCCCTCCCCCCTCCCCGTCGTCATGGCTACGACAGAGGAAAAGCAAATGATGATAATAATGAATCATAACAACCTATATGTATGTGTATGTCAGAACTCTCACTCCCCACTGCCGGGTAGGTGAGGACTGACTGACTGAGTGAGTGACTGACCCGACCCGTGTTTTGCCCCTCCCGCCGCCCCATCCACCTTGTCGACGGCGAACGCGCGCCATCTAGTGGTGGTTTTGTGAATTGCAGTTTTCTCTCATGAAATGCATGGGGGAAAAAAAAGAACAAACAAACCACGCACTGACTGACTGAGAAAACCGGCCCAGGCTGGCTGGCCCCGAGAGAGACTGCCTTCTTTTCAGAGAAGGGGTGGGGTGGGGATGATGATGTGCCTCGTTGGAGTATGGGGCCCATGCATAGGCAGGCAGGGCGCCAGTACAGTAGCTCAAGCCCCAGGATTGACTGGCAAGTCGAGAGGAAAAGGAGGGAGGGAGTGCGTGCGGGCGGGCAAGGAGGGAGGGAGTGCGGGCGGGCGGGCGGGCGGGCGGGAGATTCAAACGAGAGAGAGAGAGAGAGACAGACAGACAGACAGAAAGACAGACAGACAGACAGACAGAGACAAAGAGAGACACAGAGAGAGAAATAGAGAAACAGAAACAGAGAGACAAGAGACAGAGATGCTCTGTCGCGTCCGATCTTTGAGTTTCCTCAAAGATGCACGCACGCACACACACAGATACACTGAGATGCCCTCTGCCCCCTCTTCTCTCCTCTCCAATTATCCCGCCCCCTCCCCCCTCCCCCCCCCGTCAGGCACCAGAAATGAGATCCCTCCCATTCGCCTATTGCGTCAATTACAAACAAAAGGCAGCGTGAGATTCAAGCAAATTTGTTTTATTTTGTTCTGAGGGTAGGGTTGTGGATTTTGGTGCGGGGGGGGTCGGAGGTCGTGGTCGTGGTCGAGTAATCGCCTGCGGGGGTGGGGGGGTGAGGATGGACGGTTACGCCACCTGCATGGATGGCTCGCGTTCCCCTCTGGCTGTCTGGTTGCCGCTGAGTGCTTCAGATATCACCATCCTGA
>NW_012327968.1:0-1225 GCF_000151885.1 Dipodomys ordii
GAGACCATGAACAATGAGATACAGTCGTATGTCGAAACGACTGACAACTTGGTGGGGACGGCGGGGAGAGGTGAGGATACGAAGGATGGAAGGTAACAAGCAGGAGGCTACAATGCTTATAAGAATGTGCTCATTATCTTACCCGTGTAATTGTAACCCCTCTGTACAGTATTTCACAATAAAATATATTAATACATATACATATATATATATTTTTTTTTTTTTGGTCGGCCGTGGGGCTTGAACTCTGGGCCTGGGCGCTGTCCCTCAGCTCTTCAGCTCAAGGCGAGCGCTCTACCACTTGAGCTACAGCGCCACTTCCGGTTTTTCTGGTGGTTATTGGAGATAGGAGTCTCACGGTCTCTCCTGCCCGGGCTGGCTTTGAACCGCGATCCTCAGATCTCAGCCTCCTGAGTAGCTAGGATTACAGGCGTGAGCCACCAGCGCCCGGCTATATATATATATATTAAAAAAAACTTGGTACAGTTGTCTAGAAACATGGTGGCTATTACAGCCTTCATTTGCTTCACTTGACCACTGTTTTCTCATTTAAAAGCTTTTGGCGACAAGCATGATTATTTTTCGTGGGGTGGGGGTGACTGTTTTGAGGCTTTCCCAAATTTTTATGTCCACCAGGTTACCAGATCTAAGGAAAACCCAGAAGTTCAGGAATTAAGTAACTCTCAGGCTCAAACTACAGAGAAAGAAAAGGAGAAAGAGAGACCTGTGGAGGGAAGGGGGTGGGGGGTTGGGGGGAGAGGTCATAGAAAGGAAAAGAAAACAGGGCAAAATAAAAACACAAAGTAAAGGAAAGGTCGTTTTTAAGTGGAGGCCTGGACTCAAACCAGGCCACTGACTGAAGCTTCCTCATTATGGGATTGCACAAGTGGGCCTTGGCTTCTTGCAGAAGTCATCTGGATGTGTTGGTATTCTGCTGTACATGTCATTTGGAAGCGACTCTATCTTTTCACTCCATGGTGAATGTATTCACATATATGTTCCTATAGAAAACCAGTTTAGTGTGTTTTCTCTCTCATATGCAAAAGGTACGTTTAAAATAGGGGAGAAATTAGATCTCTGGACTGACTGCCTGGCTGGCTGCTTGGCTGGCTGCCTGGCTGCCTCACTCACTCACTCACTCACTCACTCACTCACTCACTCACTCACTCACTCACTACACTCACTCACTCACACACTCACACACAGTAAGACCCAAAAGACAGGA
>NW_012327969.1:0-1225 GCF_000151885.1 Dipodomys ordii
CTTTCTGTTTCTCCTGCTGCTTTTCCTTCTACTGCTCCTTCTTCTGCTTCTTTTTCTGCTTCTACTCCTGTTTCTCCTTCTCCTTCTCCTTCTAGTTCTTCTGCTTTTCCTTCTGCTTCTCCTTCTGCTTCTGAATCTTCTGCTTCTTCTGCTACTGCCTCTGCTTCTTCTGTTTCTTCTGCTTCTCCTTCTGCTTTTGCTTCTCTTTCTGCTTCTGCTTCTCCTTCTGCTTCTCCAGATTCTGCTTCTTCTGCTTCTCCTGCTTCTCCTTCTGCTTCTGCTTCTTCTGCTTCTCCTGCTTCTCCTTCTGCATCTTCTTCTGCTTCTGTTTCTCCTTCTCCTTCTTCTGCTTCTCCTTCTGATTCTCCTTCTGCTTCTTCTTCTTCTGCTTTACCTGCTTCTCTTTCTGCTTCTCCTACTCCTCCTTCTGTTTCTCCTTCTCCTTCCTGTTTTTCTGCTTTTCCTTCTGCTTCTGCTACACCTGCTACTGCTTCTACTTCTTCTGTTTTTCTGCTTCTCCTTCTGCTTTTGATTCTCTTTCTGCTTCTGCTTCTCCTTCTGCTTCTCCTTCTGCTTCTCCAGATTCTGCTTCTTCTGCTTCTCCTGTTTCTCCTTCTGCATCAGGTTCTGCTTCTGCGTCTTCGCAGTCTTATGCTTCTGCTTCTCCTGCTTCTGCTTCTTCTGCTTTCCCTCCTTCTCTTTCTGCTTCTCCTTCTGTTTCTCCTTCTCATTCTGCTTCTGCTTCTTGTCCTTCTCCTGTTTCTTCTGCTTCTGCTTCTCCTGTTTCTGCATCTCCTGCTTCTCCTTCTGCTTCTCTTTCTGCTTCTCCTGCTGCTTTTCCTTCTCCTGCTCCTTCTTCTGCTTCTCTTTCTGCTTCTCCTTCTGTTTCTCCTTCTCCTTCTCGTTCTTCTGCTTTTCCTTCTGCTTCTCCTTCTGCTTCTACATCTTCTGCTACTGCCTCTGCTTCTTCTGTTTCTTCTGCTTCTCCTTATGCTTCTCCTTCTGCTTTTGCCTCTCTTTCTGCTTCTGCTTCTCCTTCTGCTTCTCCAGATTCTGCTTCTTCTGCTTCTCCTGTATCTCCTTATGCTTCAGGTTCTGCTTCTGTTTCTTCGGCTTCTTCTGCTTCTTCTACTCCTGCTGCTGCTTCTTCTGCTGCTCCTGCTTCTATTTCTGCTTTTCCTTCTGTTTCTGCTTCTCCTTCTGCTTCTGCTTCTTCTCCTTCTTA
>NW_012327970.1:0-1225 GCF_000151885.1 Dipodomys ordii
GAATGATGTAGCTGAAAGAGAAGCTGTAGAACTCAGAAGAAGCTGGAAAAGCAGAAGTTAAGAAGGAGAAGAAGAAGAAGAAGATGAAGAAGAAGAAGAAGAAGAAGAAGAAGAAGAAGAAGAAGAAGAAGAAGAAGAAGAAGAAGAAGAAGAAGAAGAAGAAGAAGCAGTAGAAGAAGAAGAAGCAGAAGCAGGAGAAGCAGAAGCAGTAGAAAAAGAATAAGCATAAGAAGCAGAAGCAGAAGCAGAAAGAGGAGAAGGAGAAGCAGAAGTAGAATGAGACGAAACAGAAGAAGAAGAAGCAGAAGAAACAGAAGCAAAAGAAACAGAAGAAGAAGAAGAGCAGAAGCAGAAGCAGACGGAGAAGCAGAAGCAGAAGGAGAAGCAGAAAGAGAAGCAGGAGAAGTAGAAGAAGCAGGAGAAGCAGAAGCAGAAGAAACAGGAGAAGCCGAAGAAGCAGAAGCAGAATCTGAAGCAGAAGGAGAAACAGAAGAAGCACAATCTGAAGCAGAAGCAGAAGAAACAGAAATAGTAGAATAAGCAGAAGCAGAAGCAGCAGGAGAAGCAGAAGAAGAAGACGGAGAAGGCGAGAGAGAAGGATTAGGAGTAGGAGAAACAAAAGGATAAGCAGAAGCAGAAAGAGAAGCAGAAGGAGAAGCAGCACGAGAGGTAGGAGAAGCAGGAGAAGCAGAAGAAACAGAAGACGCAGAAGCAGAATGAGAAACAGAAGGAGAAATTGAAGCAGAAGCAGAAGGAGAAGCAGAAGCAGAAGGAGAAGAATAAGAAGGAGAAGGAGAAGCAGAAAGAGAAGCAGAACGAGAAGCTGAACGAGAAGGATGAGAAGCAGAAGCAGGAGAAGCAGAAGCAGAAGAAACAGAAGAAGGAGAAGAAGCAGAAGCAGAAGGAGAAGCAGAAACAGAAGGAAAAGCAGAAAGAGAAGCAGGAGAAGCAGAAGAAGCAGGAAAAGCAGAAGCAGAGGAAAGAGAAGAAGAAGGAGAAGAGAAGAAGAAGAAGAAGAAGAAGAAGAAGAAGAAGAAGAAGAAGAAGAAGAAGAAGAAGAAGAAGAAGAAGAAGAAGAAGAAGAAGAAGAAGAATCATAAGGAGAATCATAAGGAGAAGCATAAGGAGAAGCAGTATAAGCAGAAGCAGGAGAAGCAGAAGAAAAAGAATAAGCTAAAGAAGCAGAAGCAGTGGGAGAGGCAGAAAAAGGAGAAGGAGCAGAATG
>NW_012327971.1:0-1225 GCF_000151885.1 Dipodomys ordii
GAAAGAGCAGCAGAAGGAGAAGCAGGAGATGCAGAATCAAAAGAAGCAGAAGCAGAATAAACAGGAGAAGGACAAGAAGCAGAAGCAGAAGGAGAAGCAGAAACAGAAGGAGAAGCAGAAAGAGAAGGAGGGGAAGCAGAAGAAGCAGAAGCAGGAGAAGCAGAAGCATAAGAATCCGAAGAAGCAGAAGCAGAACCTGAAGCAGAATGAGAAGCAGGAGAAGCAGAAGAAGCAGAATCTGGAGAAGCAGAATGAGAAGCTGAAGGAGAAGCAGAAGCGGAAAGAGAATCAAAAGCAGCAGGAGAAGCAGAAGAAACAGAAGAAGCAGAAGCAGTAGCAGTTGCAGCAGAATCAGAAGGAAAAGCAGAAGAAAGAGAAGGAGAAGGAAAAACAGGAGCAGAAGCAGAAGGAGAATCATAAAGAGAAGCAGAAGAAGCAGAAGGAGAAGCAAAAGCAGAAGAAGCAGCAGAAGGAGAAGAAGAAGCAGAAGAAGATGCAGAAGGAGAAGCTGGAGAAGCAGAAGAAGCAGACGCAGAAGAAGAAGTAGAAGTAGGAGAAGGAGAAGTATGAGCCGCAGAAGCAATAGGAGAAGCAGAAGGAGAAGCAGAAGCAGAATGAGAAGCAGAAAGAGAAGCAGTAGAAGCAGAAGAAGCAGGAAAAGAAGAAGCAGAAGAAAGAGAAGAGGAAGTTGAAGAAGATGAAGAAGAAGAAGAAGAAGAAGAAGAAGAAGAAGAAGAAGAAGAAGAAGAAGAAGAAGGAGAAGGAGAAGGAGAAGGAGAAGCAGAAGAAGATGCATAAGGAGAAGCAGAAGGAGAAACAGAAGCAGAAGAAGCAGCAGAAGGAGAAGCAGAAGCAGAAGAAGATGCATAAGGAGAAGCAGGAGAAGCAGAAGAAGCAGAAGCAGAAGGAGAAGAAGAAGGAGAAGAAGCAGAATCAGAAGAAGCAGAAGCAGAAATAGAAAGAGAAGCCGACGAAGAGAAGCAGAACGAGAATTAGGAGAAGCAGAAGAAGCATAAGCGGGAGAAGCAGAAGAAGAAGAAACAGAAGAAGGAGAAGGAGCAGAAGGAGAAGCAGAAAGAGAAGCAGGAAAAGCAGAAGAAGCAGAAGCTGGAAAAGCAGAAGCAGAAGAAAGAGAACAAGCAGAAGAAGCAGAAGCAGGACGAGAAGCAGAAGAAGAAGAAGGAGAAAGAGAAGGATTAGGAGTAGGAGGAGCAGAAGAAGAAGA
>NW_012327972.1:0-1225 GCF_000151885.1 Dipodomys ordii
TCAGTTTGACGGAGACGAAGCCGTCAGGGTCTGGCAGCAGCATCAAGGGAGCTGAATGAATCATGGCGAACCCCGAGCCGGAACCCCCGGTAACACCCATTTTGAGGGGTAGGAAATTCTCTCCCTCCCAGCTACCCCCGACCCCCCCCCGCCTTCGGGCTTCCCTGGAGTCCTGCTCCTAATTGTCTCTTTAATATCTCTTTATCTTCCAGCCCCTGCTTCCTGACCGGATGGTGATATCTGTAGCACTCAGCTGCAACCAGACAGCCAGAGGGGACCTCGAGCCATCCATGCAGGTGGCGTAACCGTCCATCCTCACCGAACCCCCGCAGGCGATTACTCGACCACGACCACGACCTCCGACCCCCCCCCCGAACCAAAATCCACAACCCTACCCTCGGAACAAAATAAAACAAATTTGCTTGAATCTCACGCTGCCTTTTGTTTGTAATTGACGCAATAGGCGAAGGGGAGGGATCTCATTTCTGGTGCCTGACGGGGGGGGAGGGAGGAGGGGGCGGGGGAATTGGAGAGGAGAGAAGAGGGGGCAGAGGGCATCTCAGTGTATCTGTGTGTGTGCGTGCGTGCATCTTTGAGGAAACTCAAAGATCGGACGCAACAGAGCATGTATGTAGTCCAGCCGGAACAATTCACCACGTCTCTGTCTCTTGTCTCTGTTTCTGTTTCTCTATTTCTCTCTCTGTGTCTCTCTTTGTCTCTGTCTGTCTGTCTGTCTGTCTGTCTCTCTCTCTCTCTCGTTTGAATTCTCTCTCCCGCCCGCCCGCCCGCCCGCACTCCCTCCCTCCTTTTCCTCTCGACTTGCCAGTCAATCCTGGGGCTTGAGCTACTGTACTGGCGCTCCAACACACAACGGTCCCACTCCGAGCCTGCCTGCCTGCCTGCCTGCCTATGCATGTGCCCCATACTCCAACGAGGCACATCATCATCCCCACCCCACCCCTTCTCTGAAAAGAAGGCAGTCTCTCTCGGGGCCAGCCAGCCTGGGCCGGTTTTCTCAATCAGTCAGTGCATGGTTTGTTTGTTCTTTTTTTTCCCCCATGCATTTCATGAGAGAAAACTGCAATTCACAAAACCACCACTAGATGGCGCGCGTTCGCCGTCGACAAGGTGGATGGGGCGGCGGGAGGGGCAAAACACGGGTCGGGTCAGTCACTCACATCAGTCAGTCAGTCCTCACCTACCCGGCAGTGGGGAGTGAGAGTTC
>NW_012327973.1:0-1225 GCF_000151885.1 Dipodomys ordii
TCAGAAATGATCTCATCGGGGGACAACAGAGAACGCCAGGTGACACAGCGTGACTCAGCCAAGCGCAGCAGGGACGGTTCAGGATGACAGAGTGACATATAATTCACATCAGAGGGTGACAAATCGGGATATAGCAAGTTATAGTCCTAGGACAGAGAGAGTACACAGCGGGGTACACAGTGGGACACAGTTGGGGACACAGCAGAGGTCAAAGAGAAGGGCAGCGGGACTAGCAGTATATAGAGCGGGGACAGATTGCTACACAGTGTGGTACTCAGGGGCAGACACAACGGGACATACAGGGGTCACATCGGGTCACAGCGGGACACAGGGGGGCCCAGCAGGGACAAATCTAGAGACACAGGGGGCGACAGAACGGGAGACAGCTGGAGACACAAAGAGTACACAGTTGGACCCAGCGGGACACAGCGTCGATACAGCGGGCACACAGCGGGGGACATATCGGGGGACACAGCGGGACACAACGGGACACAGCGGGGGACACAGGGAAGACACAGCGGGACACAGCGGGGGACACAGCGAGGACAGATTGACACACAGCAGGGACACAGCGGGACTCAGCGGGGGACACAGCAGTACACAGCGGGACAAAGCGGGACACAGCGGGGGACACAGTGTTACACAGCAGGACACAGCAGGGGAAAGAGCGGGTCTCAGCGGGGGACACAGTGAGGACACAGCAGGACACAGCGGGGACACAGCGGGGACTCAGCCGGGGACACAGCGGGGGACACAGCGGGACACCACGGAACACAGCGGGACACAGCGGGAAACAGCGGTGACCCTGCAGGGACACAGCGGGACACAGCGGGAGACACAGCGGGACACAACGGGACACAGTGGGGGACACAGCGGGACACAGTGGGGACAGAGCGTGGGACAAAGCGAGACACAGCGGGGACTAAGCAGGACACAGCAGGGTACACAGACGGACACAGCGGGGAAACAGCGGGAAAACAGCGTGACACAGCGGGACAGTGCGGGGGACACAGCGGAACACAGTGTGGGACACAGCGAGGACACAGCGGGACACAGCGGGGGACACAGCAAGGACACAGCGGGACACAGCGAGGAACACAGCGAGACACAGCGGGGGGACACAACGGGACACAGCACGACACAGCTGGGGACACAGCGAGGACACATTGGGACACAGCGGGGACACAGCGGGACTCAGCAGGGGACACAGCTGTACACAGCGGGA
>NW_012327974.1:0-1225 GCF_000151885.1 Dipodomys ordii
TGGAGGAGGAGGAGAAGGAGAAGGAGAAGGAAAAGGAGAAGCATTAGAAGCAGAAGAAACAGAAGCAGAGAAGCAGAAGCAGAAGAAAAAGAATAAGCAAAAGAAGCAGAATCAGAGGGAGAAGCAGAAGAAGGAGAAGGAGCAGAAGGAGAAGGAGAAGCAGAAGGAGAATCAGAAGGAGAAGCAGAAGAAGGAGAAGCAGAAGCAGAAGAAGCAGCAGAAGGAGAAGCAGAAGCAGAAGGAGAAGCAGAAGAAGCAGAAGCAGAAGGAGAAACAGAAGTAGGAGAAGGAGAAGGAGAAGGAAGGGCAGCAGAAGCAATAGGAGAAGCAGAAGGAGAAGCAGAAGCAGAATGAGAAGCAAAAAGAGAAGCAGTAGAAGCAGAAAAACCAGGAGAAGCAGAAGAAAGAGCAGAAGAAGCAGAAGAAGAAGAAGCAGAAGAAGAAGAAGAAGAAGAAGAAGAAGAAGAAGAAGAAGAAGAAGAAGAAGAAGAAGAAGAAGAAGAAGCATAAGGAGAAGCATAAGGAGAAGCATAAGGAGAAGCAGTAGATGCAGGAGAAGCAGAAGAAATAGAATAAGCAAAAGAAGCAGAAGCAGAAGCAGTGGGAGAGGCAGAAGAAGGAGAAGGAGAAGGAGCAGCAGAAGGAGAAGCAGAAGCCGAAAGAGAAGCAGAAACAGAAGGAGAACAAAAGGAGAAGCAGGAGAATCAGAAGAAGCAGAAGTAGAAACAGAAAGAGAAGTAGAAGAAGGAGAAGCAGAAGTAGAATCAGAAGAAACAGAAGAAGAAGAAGAAGAAGAAGAAGAAGAAACAGAAGCAAAAGAAACAGAAGAAGGAGAAGAGCAGAAGCAGAAGGAAAAGCAGAAGCAGAAGGAGAAGCAGAAAGAGAAGCAGGAGAAGCTGAAGAAACAGGAGATCTAGAAGCAGAAGAAACAGGAGAAGACGAAGAAGCAGAAGCAGAATCTGAAGCAGAAGGAGAAACAGAAGAAGCACAATGTGAAGCAGAAGCAGAAGAAACAGAAATAGTAGAATAAGCAGAAGCAGAAGCACCAGGAGAAGCAGAAGAAGAAGAAGGAGAAGGCGAAAGAGAAGGATTAGGAGTAGGAGACGCAAAAGGATAAGCAGAACCAGAAAGAGATGCAGAAGGAGAAGCAGCACGAGAAGTAGGAGTAGCAGGAGAAGAAGAAGCAGGAGAAGCAGAAGAAACAGAAGGCGCAGAGGCAGAAGGA
>NW_012327975.1:0-1225 GCF_000151885.1 Dipodomys ordii
CCGCCCCCCCCCCGCCTTCGGGCTTCCCTGGAGTCCTGCTCCTAATTATCTCTTTAATATCTCTTTATCTTCCAGCCCCTGCTTCCTGACCGGATGTTGATATCTGAAGCACTCAGCGGCAACCAGACAGCCAGAGGGGAACGCGAGCCATCCATGCAGGTGGCGTAACCATCCATTCTCACCCCCCCCCCGCAGGCGATTACTCGATCACGACCACGACCTCCGACCCCCCCCCCCCGCACCAAAATCCATAACCCTACCCTCGGAACAAAATAAAAAATTTGCTTGAATCTCACGCTGCCTTTTGTTTGTAATTGACGCAATAGGCGAAGGGGAGGGATCTCATTTCTGGTGCCTGACGGGGGGGAGGGGGCGGGGGAATTGGAGAGGAGAGAAGAGGGGGCAGAGGGCATCTCAGTGTATCTGTGTGTGTGCGTGCGTGCATCTTTGAGGAAACTCAAAGATCGGACGCGACAGAGCATGTATGTAGTCCAGCCGGACCAATTCACCACGTCTCTGTCTCTTGTCTCTCTGTTTCTGTTTCTCTATTTCTCTCTCTGTGTCTCTCTTTGTCTCTGTCTGTCTGTCTGTCTGTCTGTCTGTCTCTCTCTCTCTCGTTTGAATTCTCTCTCCCGCCCGCCCGCCCGCCCGCACTCCCTCCCTCCTTTTCCTCTCGACTTGCCAGTCAATCCTGGGGCTTGAGCTACTGTACTGGCGCTCCAACACACAACGGTCCCACTCCGAGCCTGCCTGCCTGCCTGCCTGCCTATGCATGGGCCCCATACTCCAACGAGGCACATCATCATCCCCACCCCACCCCTTCTCTGAAAAGAAGGCAGTCTCTCTCGGGGCCAGCCAGCCTGGGCCGGTTTTCTCAGTCAGTCAGTGCGTGGTTTGTTTGTTCTTTTTTTTCCCCCATGCATTTCATGAGAGAAAACTGCAATTCACAAAACCACCACTAGATGGCGCGCGTTCGCCGTCGACAAGGTGGATGGGGCGGCGGGAGGGGCAAAACACGGGTCGGGTCAGTCGCGCACTCAGTCAGTCAGTCCTCACCTACCCGGCAGTGGGGAGTGAGAGTTCTGACATACACATACATATAGGTTGTTATGATTCATTATTATCATCATTTGCTTTTCCTCTGTCGTAGCCATGACGACGGGGAGGGGGGAGGGCGGGGTTTCGACCGCCAGCCGACATGTTGCGGAGGGGGAGGGGGAGGGGG
>NW_012327976.1:0-1225 GCF_000151885.1 Dipodomys ordii
CAGTGTGACACACCGGGGACACAGCAGGGACACATTGGGGGACACAGCAGGACACAGCGAGGTCACAGCGGGTCACAGCGGGACACAGCGTGGGACAAAGCAGGAGACAGCGAGGGACAAAGTGAAGACCCAGCTGGACACAGCGGGGTACACAGCGGGACACAGCGGGGGACACAGAAGGGTACACAGCGGGACACAGCGAGAAACACAGCGAGGTCACAGCGGGGGCCAAAGCGGGACAACATGGGACACAGTGTGACACAGTGTGACACAGCGAGGACACTGCAGGGGCCCAGCGGGACAAAGCGGGCGACACAGCGGGACACAGCTGGACACAGCGGGAGACACAGCGGGGGACAGCAGGGGACAGAGAGGGGACACAGCGGGAGACACTAAGGGGGACAGCAGGGGACAGAGAGGAGACACAGCGGGACACAGCGGGAACATAGCTGGACACAGCGGGGTACACAGCGGGACACAAGGGGCACACAGTGGGGACACAGCAGGGGACAAAGCGGGACACAGCGGGTCACAGCGGGGGACACAGCGGGACACAGCGGGGGACACAGAGGGGTACACAGCGGGACACAAGGGGCACACAGTGGGGACACAGCAGGGGACAAAGCGGGACACAGCGGGTCACAGCGGGGGACACAGCGGGACACAGCGGGGGACACAGAGGGGTACACAGCGGGACACAGCCGGGAACACAGCGCGGACACAGTGGGACACACCGGGACACAGCGGGACACAGCGGTACACAGCGGGACACAGCGGGGGACACAGTGGGACAAAGCGGGGACACAGCAGGACACAGCGTGACACAGCAGGGGACACAGCGGTACACAGCTTGGGACACAGCGAGGACAAAGCGGGACACAGCGGGACACAGCTTGGGACACAGCAAGGACAAAGCGGGACACAGCGGGACAGAGCGGAGACACAGCAGGGACACAGCAGGGACACAGCGGGGGACACAGCGGGACACAACGGGGAACACATCGAGGACCCAGCAGGACCCAGCAGGACACAGCGTCGATACAGAGGGGACACAGCGGGACACAGTGGGGTACACAGCTGAGGACACAACGGGACACAGCGGTGGACAAAGCGAGGACACAGCGGGACACAGCGGGAACATAGCGGGACACAGCGGGTACAGAGCGGGACACAGCGGGGTCACAGAGTGGTACACAGCGGGACACATCGGGAAACAAAGCGAGAC
>NW_012327977.1:0-1225 GCF_000151885.1 Dipodomys ordii
CATTGGGTGGCTCAGGGAGGGTCTCATTTGGGTTACAATTGGACACAGTGTGGGTCAAATCATGATACAGCTGGGGGACATAGGGATGACTCAGTTTGATACTGCGGGGTACACAGCGTGATCTCAGCGGGAGATACAGTGTGGTACACAGCGGGGACACAGTGTGGGTCACTGCGGGGGACAGCGGAGACAGAGAGTGGACACATCGGGATTCAGTGGGACACAGCATGACATAGAGGTGGATTCAGATGGTTACACAGCGGGACACAGCGGGGAACATAGCGAGGACACATTGGGACACAGCGGGGACATTTGCGGGACTCAGCGGGGGACACAGCAGTACACAGCGGGACACAGAGGAACACAGCAGGGGACACAGAGGGGTACACAGCGGGACACAGCGGGGAACATAGCGAGGACATTGCGGGACCCAGTGGGACACAGCGTCGATACAGCGGGGACACAGAGGGACACAGCGGGGTACACAGCTGGGGACACAACGGGACACAGTGGGGGGCACATCGAGGACACAGTGGGTCACAGCGGGACACAGCATGGGACAAAGCAGGAGACAGCGGGGGACACAGCAAGGACACAGCTGGACACAGCGGGGTACACAGCGGGACACAGCGGGGGACACAGAGGGGTACACAGCGGGACACCGCGGGAAACACACCGAGGACACAGCGTGGGACAAAGCGGGACACCACGGGACACAGTGTGACACAGCGGGACAAAGAGGGGCACTGCAGGGACACAGCGGGACAAAGCGGGGGACACAGCAGGACACAGCGGGTGACAGAGCGTGGGACACAGCTGGGGACAGCAGGGGGCAGAGAGGGGACACAGCGGGACACAGCGGTGACACAGCTGGACACAACGTAGTACACAGCGGGACACAGCAGACACTCAGCGGGGACACAGCGGGACACAGGGGGCCACAGCAGGGAGAGCGGGACACAGCGGGGAACACAGCGGGACACAGCGGGGGAACCAGCGATGACACAGCCGGGGACACAGCGGGGGACACAGCGGGACACAGCGGGGAACACAGCTAGGACACAGCAGGACCAACAGGGACAGAGCGTCGATACAGCGTGTACACAGCGTTACACAGCGTTTTACACAGCTGTGGACACAATGAGACACAGTGGGGGCACAGCGGGGCACAGGAGGACACATTGGGACACAGCGGGGACAAGGGTGAGTCACAGCGGGGGACAGA
>NW_012327978.1:0-1225 GCF_000151885.1 Dipodomys ordii
CAGAAGCAGTGGGAGAAGCAGAAGAAGGAGAAGGAGAAGGAGAAGGAGCAGCAGAAGGAGAAGCAGAAGCAGAAAGAGAAGCAGAAACAGAAGGAGAACAAAAGGAGAAGCAGGAGAATCAGAAGAAGCAGAAGTAGAAACAGAAAGAGAAGTAGAAGAAGGAGAAGAAGAAGTAGAATCAGAAGAAACAGAAGAAGAAGAAGAAGAAGAAGAAGAGGAAGAAGAAGAAGAAGAAGAAGAAGAAGAAGAAGAAGAAGAAGAAGAAGAAGAAGAAGAAGAAGAAGAAGAAACAGAAGCAAAAGAAACACAAGAAGGAGAAGAGCAGAAGCAGAAGCAGAAGGAAAAGCAGAAGCAGAAGGAGAAGCAGAAAGAGAAGCAGGAGAAGCTGAAGAAGCAGGAAAGCAGAAGCAGAAGAAACAGGAGAAGCCGAAGAAGCAGAAGCAGAATCTGAAGCAGAAGGAGAAACAGAAGAAGCACAATGTGAAGCAGAAGCAGAAGAAACAGAAATAGTAGAATAAGCAGAAGCAGAAGCACCAGGAGAAGCAGAAGAAGAAGAAGGAGAAGGTTAAAGAGAAGGATTAGGAGTAGGAGAAGCAAAAGGATAAGCAGAACCAGAAAGAGACGCAGAAGGAGAAGCAGCACGAGAAGTAGGAGTAGCAGGAGAAGAAGAAACAGGAGAAGCAGAAGAAACCGAAGGCGCAGAAGCAGAATGAGAAGCAGGAGAAATTGAAGCAGAAGCAGAAGCAGAAGGAGAAGCAGAAGCAGAAGAAGAAGCAGAAGAAGGAAAAGGACAAGGAGAAGGAGAAAGAGAAGCAGAAAGAGAAGCAGAACGAGAAGCAGGAGAAGCAGAAGCTGGAGAAGCCGAAGCAGAAGTAACAGAAGAAGGGGAAGAAGCAGAAGGAGAAGCAGAAACAGAAGGAAAAGCAGAAAGAGAAGCAGGAGAAGCAGAAGAAGCAGCAGCAGTAGAAGCAGAAGCAGAAGAAGCCGAAAAAGCAAAAGCAGAACCTGAAGCAGAAGGAGAAGCAGAAGCAGAAAGAGAAGCAAAAGCAGAAGGAGAAGCAGAAGAAACAGAAGAAGCAGAGGCAGTATCAGAAGAAACAGAAGATTCAGAAGCAGAAGGAGAAGCAGAAGGAAAAGCAGAAGAACTAGAAGGAGAAGGAGAAGGAGAAACAGGAGTAGAAGCAGAAAGAGAAGCAGAAGAAGGAGCAGTAGAAGAAAAGCGTGA
>NW_012327979.1:0-1224 GCF_000151885.1 Dipodomys ordii
TCCCCAGCTGTGTACCCCGCTGTGTCTTGCTGTGTCCCCCACTATGTACCGCTGTGTCCCTGCTGTGTCCCGCTGTGTCCCCGCTGTGTCCCTCTGTGTCCCCTCTGTGTCCCGCTGTGTCCTCCGCTGTGTCCCCCGCTGTGTCCCGGCTATGTCTCACTGTGTCCTCGCTGTGTCCCACTGTGTCGCCCGCTGTGTCCCCGGCTGTGTCTCCCGATGTGTCCCGCTGTTTCCCCCACTGTGTCCTGCTGTGTCCCCCGCTGTGTCCCTGCTGTCTCCCGCTGTGTCCCGCTGTGTCCAGCTGTGTCCTCGCTGTGTCCCACGCTGTGTTCCGCTGTGTCCTCGCTGTGTCCCCCGATGTGTCCATTTGTGTCCCCAGCTGTGTAACCCGCTGTGTCCCGCTGTGTCCCCGTTGTATCGACGCTGTGTCAAGCTGGGTCTCGCTGGGTCCTCGCTGTGTCCCGCTGTGTACCGCTTTGTCCTCGCTCTGTTCCCCGGTGTTCCACTGTGTCCCCGTTTTACCCTGCTGTGTCATGCTGTGTTACGCTGTTTTCGCCGCTGTGTCCCACTGTTTCCTCCACTATGTCCCGCTCTGTTTCTCGCTGTGTCCCCCACTGTGTCCCGCTGTGTCCCGCAGTGTCCCACTGTGTCCTCTCTGTGTCCCGCTGTGTCTCGCTGTGTACCCTGCTGTGTCCAGCTGTGTCCCCACTGCGTACCCCAATGTGTCCAGCTGTGTCCCCCGCTGTGTCCCGCTGTGTCCCCCGCTGTGTCCCCCTGTGTCACGCTATGTCCCGATCTGTCCCCGCTGTGTCCTGCTGTGTCCCGCTGTGTCCCCGATGTCCCCAGCAGTGTCACGCTGTGTCACGCTGTTTTCCCAGCTGTGTCCCGATGTTTCCTCCACTATGTCCTGCGCTGTTTCTCGCTGTGTCCACCGCTGTGTCCTGCTGTGTCCTGCTTTGTCCTGCTGTATACCCCGCTGTGTCCAGCTGTGTCCCCGCTGTGTCCCGCTGTGTCCCGCTGTGTCCCCGCTGTGTCCCCGCTGTGTCCCGCTGTGTACCCCGCTGTGACCCGTTGTGTCCCATTGAATCCCTGCTGTGTCCCGCTGTGTACCGCATTGTCCTCGCTCTGTTCCCCGCTGTGTTCCACTGTGTCCCCGTTTTACCCTGCTGTGTCACGCTGTAGTTATGCTGTTTTCCCCGCTGTGTCCCACTGTTTCCTCCACTA
>NW_012327980.1:0-1224 GCF_000151885.1 Dipodomys ordii
TCAGAAGATGAGAAGGAGAAGGAGAAGGAGAACAGGAGAAGCAGAAAGAGAAGCAGAAGAAGGAGCAGGAGAAGGAAAAGCAGCAGGAGAAGCAGAAAGAGCAGCAGAAGGAGAAGCAGGAGATGCAGAAACAGGAGAAGCAGAAGCAGAAGCAACAGGAGAAGGACAAGAAGCAGAAGCAGAAGGAGAAGCAGAAACAGAAGGAGAAGCAGAAAGAGAAGGAGGGGAAGCAGAAGAAGCAGAAGCAGGAGAGGCAGAAGCATAAGAATCCGAAGAAGAAGAAGCAGAACCTGAAGCAGAAGGAGAAGCAGAAGAAGCAGAATCTGGAGAAGCAGAGTGAGAAGCAGAAGGAGAAACAGAAGCAGAAAGAGAATCAAAACCAGAAGGAGAAGCAGAAGAAACAGATGTAGAAGGAGTAGCAGTTGTAGCAGAAGCAGAAGGAGAAGCAGAAGGAAAAGCAGAAGAACAAGAAGGAGAAGGAGAAGCAGAAGGAGAAGCAGAAAGAGAAGCAGGTAAAGCAGCCGAAGAAGAAGCAGATGGAGAAGCAGAAGGAGAAGCAAAAGAAGGAGAAGCAGAAGCAGAAGAAGATGAAGGAGGAGAAGCAGGAGAAGCAGAAGAAGCAGAAGCAGAAGGAGAAGCAGGAAAAGCAGAAGAAGCAGAAGCAAAAGGAGAAGCAAAAGAAGGAGAAGGAGAAGGAGAAGCAGAAGCAGAAGAAGCATAAGGACAAGCCCAAGTAGAAGGAGATGCAGAAGGAGAAGCAGAAGAAGCAGAAGCTGAAGGAGAAGCAGAAGTAGCAGAAGGAGAAAGAGGAGGAGCTGAAGCAGAAAGAGAAGCAGAAGCGGAATGAGAAGCAGAAAGAGAAGCAGGAGAAGCACAAGAAGCAGAAGCAGGAGAAGCCGAAAGAGAAGAAGCAGAAGAAGCAGAAACAGAAGGAGAAGTAGAAGCAGAAGCAGAAGGAGAAGCAGCAGAAGAAGTAGAACCAGAAATTCAGGCAGGAGAAACAGAAGAAGCAGAATCCGAAGGAGAAGCAAAAAGAGAAGCAGTAGGATAAGTAGAAGAAGCAGCAGAAGGAGAAGCAACAGAAGAAGCAGAAAAATAAGCAGGAGAAGCAGAAGCAGAAAGAGTAGTAGAAGCAGAAGAAGCAGAAGCAGAAGAAGAAGCAGTAGAAGCATAAGAAGCAGAAGCAGGAGAAGCAGAAGCAGAAGACAAGAGAAGCATAAGAAG
>NW_012327981.1:0-1224 GCF_000151885.1 Dipodomys ordii
GGACACAGCGAGGCTACTGCGGGACACTTAGTGGTCTCAGTGATACTCAGCGGTGGACTCAGTGGGGACAATAGCGAGACACCACTAAACACAGCGATACACTGTGGGTAACAGTGGTGACCATGTGGGGACTCAGCGTACACAGCAGGACACAGCGGGGGTCACAGCGGAACACAGTGGCGACAGAGCGTGGCACTCAGCGAGACACAGCGTGGACAAAGCTGGACAGAGTGTGGTACCCAGCGGGACACAGTGTGGTCATAGCGGGTACACAGAGGGACAGAGCGGGTCACAGCAGGGACACAGCGGGACTCAGCGGGGGTCACAGCGAGGACACATCGGGACACAGCGGGGGATACAGGGGAGACACAGCGGGACAAAGCGGGGGACACAGTGAGGACACATTGGGACACAGCGGGGACACAGCGGGACTCAGCGGGGGACAGAGCACTACACAGAGGGTACACAGCCGGGACACAGCAGGGACACAGCCGGGGACACAGCGGGGCACAGCGGGACACAGCGGGGGACAAAGCAGGACACAGCGGGGGACACAGAGGGGGACACAGTGGGACACAGCAGGGAACACAGCGAGGACACAGCGGGACACAACGTCACACAGCGTCGATACAGCGGGGACACAGCGGGACACAGCGGGGTACACATCTGGGGACACAACGGGACACATCGGGGGACACAGCGAGGACACAGCGCAACAAAGCGTCGGACACAGCGAGGACACAGCGGGCCACAGCGGGACACAGCGAGGACACAGCAGTAGACACAGCGGGAAACAGCGGGGGACACAGCGGGACACAGCGAGGGACACAGCGAGGACAAAGAGGGACACAGCAGGGACACAGCGGGGACTGACGGGGGACACAGCAGGGGACAAAGCGGGACACCACGGGACACAGCGGGACACAGCGGGGACACTGCGGGAATGATAGCGGGACACAGCGGGCTACACAGCGGGACACAGCGGGACATAGCAGGGGACACAGCAGGGACACAGCGCGACACAGTAGGGGACACAGCGAGGACACAGCGGGACACAGCGGCACACAGCGTTGGACAAAGGGGGAGACAGTGGGAAACACAGCGAGGACACAGCGGGACACAGCGGGGACAGAGGGGACTCAGCGGGGAACACAGCAGGGGATAAAGCGGGACACCCCGGGACACAGTGTGACAAAGCGGGACACAGCGGGACAAATCGGGGGG
>NW_012327982.1:0-1224 GCF_000151885.1 Dipodomys ordii
GGGTTCTACCGATTGTAATCCGGGTGCACCGGCACGGAGGGAGCGCAAAAACGACTTGTGGGGCAGGGGCCGCCCCCCTGCCTTCGGGCTTCCATGGAGTCCTGCTCCTAATTATCTCTTTAATATCTCTTTATCTTCCAGCCCCTGCTTCCTGACCGGATGGTGATATCTGAAGCACTCAGCGGCAACCAGACAGCCAGAAGGGAACGCGAGCCATCCATGCAGGTGGCGTAACCGTCCATCCTCACCCCCCCCCGCAGGCGATTACTCGACCACGACCACGACCTCCGACCCCCCCCCGCACCAAAATCCACAACCCTACCCTCGGAACAAAATAAAACAAATTTGCTTGAATCTCACGCTGCCTTTTGTTTGTAATTGACGCAATAGGCGAAGGGGAGGGATCTCATTTCTGGTGCCTGACGGGGGGAGGAGGGGGGAGGGGGCGGGGGAATTGGAGAGGAGAGAAGAGGGGGAAGAGGGCATCTCAGTGTATCTGTGTGTGTGCGTGCGTGCATCTTTGAGGAAACTCAAAGATCGGACGCGACAGAGCATGTATGTAGTCCAGCCGGACCAATTCACCACGTCTCTGTCTCTTGTCTCTCTGTTTCTGTTTCTCTATTTCTCTCTCTGTGTCTCTCTTTGTCTCTGTCTGTCTGTCTGTCTGTCTGTCTGTGTGTCTGTCTGTCTGTCTCTCTCTCTCTCTCGCGCGTTTGAATTCTCTCTCCCGCCCGCCCGCCCGCCCGCACTCCCTCCCTCCTTTTCCTCTCGACTTGCCAGTCAATCCTGGGGCTTGAGCTACTGTACTGGCGCTCCAACACACAACGGTCCCACTCCGAGCCTGCCTGCCTGCCTGCCTGCCTATGCATGGGCCCCATACTCCAACGAGGCACATCATCATCCCCACCCCACCCCTTCTTTGAAAAGAAGGCAGTCTCTCTCGGGGCCCGCCAGGCTGGGCCGGTTTTCTCAGTCAGTCAGTGCGTGGTTTGTTTGTTCTTTTTTTTCCCCCATGCATTTCATGAGAGAAAACTGCAATTCATAAAACCACCACTAGATGGAGCGCGTTCGCCGTCGACAAGGTGGATGGGGCGGCGGGAGGGGCAAAACACGGGTCGGATCAGTCACTCACTCAGTCAGTCAGTCCTCACCTACCCGGCAGTGGGGAGTGAGAGTTCTGACATACACATACATATAGGTTGTTATGATTCATTATTATCATCA
>NW_012327983.1:0-1224 GCF_000151885.1 Dipodomys ordii
TCACTCCTGCTGCTGCTTCTTCTGCTTCTCCTGCTTCTCTTTCTGCTTTTCCTTCTGTTTCTGCTTCTTCTTCTGCTTCTGCTTCTTCTCCTTCCTATGTTTCTTCTGCTTCTGCTTCTCCTGCTTCTGCTTCTCCTGCTTCTCGTTGTGCTTCTCTTTTTGCTTCTCCTTCTCCTTCTTCTGCTTCTGCTTCTGCTTCAATTTCTCCTTCTGCTTCTCATTCTGCTTCTGCGTCTTCTGTTTCTTCTGTTTCTCCTGCTTCTGCTTCTCCTGCTTCTCCTACTTCTCGTGCTGCTTCTCCTTCTGCGTCTCTTTCTGCTTCTACTTATCCTTTTGCTTCTCCTACTCCTAATCCTTCTCTTTCGCCTTCTCCTTCTCCTTCTTCTGCTTCTCCTGCTTCTCCTTCTGCATCTTCTTCTGCTTCTGCTTCTCCTTCTGCTGCTTCTTCTGCTTCTGCTTCTCCTTCTTTTGCTTCTCCCTCTGATTCTGCTTCTTATGCTTATTCTTTTTCTTCTGATTCTGCTTCTTATGCTTATTCTTTTTCTTCTGCTTCTGCTTCTCCTGCTTCTGCTTCTTCTGCTTCTATTGCTTCTCCTTCTCCTTCTCCTTCTCCTTCTCCTCCTCCTCCTTCTTCTTCTTCTTCTTCTTCTTCTTCTTCTTCTTCTTCTTCTTCTTCTTCTTCTTCTTCTTCTTCTTCTTCTTCTTCTTCTTCTTCTTCTTCTTCTTCTTCTTCTTTCTTCTGCTCTTTCTTCTGCTTCTGCTTTTCCTGCTTCTTCTTCTACTGCTTCTCTTTCTGCTTCTCATTCTGCTTCTGCTTCTCCTTCTGCTTCTCCTATTGCTTCTGTGGCTCTTCCTTCTCCTTCTCCTACTTCTCCTTCTCCTTCTGCTTCTGCTTCTTCTGCTTCTCCTGCTTCTCCTTCTGCATCTTCTTCTGCTTCTGCTTCTCCTTCTGATGCTTCTTCTGCTTCTGTTTCTCCTTCTGCTTCTCCTTCTGCTTCTTCTGCTTCTCCATCTGTTTCTCCTTCTCCTTCTCGTTCTTCTGCTTTTACTTTTGCTTCTACTTCTGCTTCTGCTGCAACTGCTACTGCTTCTGCTTCTTCTGTTTCTTCCGCTTCTGCTTCTCCTTTTGATTCTCTTTCTGCTTCTGCTTCTCCTTCAGCTTCTCATTCTGCTTCTCCAGATTCTGCTTCTTCTGCTTCTCTTTCTTCTCCTTCTGCTTCAGGT